>NC_140178.1:38228307-38253307 GCF_963971535.1 Notolepis coatsorum
TCTTTTCTATCTTTTGGCACTTTTTTGGTGGACAAACTACCGCACATGTGCACCGTGACTCGCGACTGGAGAAATTTTTTTATTTTTTTTTTACCGTTACGCATATAGACTGCCCTTCCAACTGAAAAATGTCAGGATAGAATCAAAATATTAGGTAAATAGAGAGAGATGCCCCATATTCCATTGCAGTTTGCACGGCCTCCTCAGCGTGCCTCTCCGCGGACCTATATATTTTATGCATAGCGTGGGTGGTGATGATGATGATGATAGAAACCGCTGTGGCGCATACAGTTGAATGCTGGTATTACACTCATTGAGGGACACGAAGAAGTCAAGTCCGATGGGATTTGGGAATCTCAAATACAAACCGGGATTGGAATAAAAAATGCATTTATATTAAACAATACAGAATATACAGCACTTCTTGCGGTCTGTAGGGTAAGCACTTATTCCCTCCCCCCTGAACATTTATGGAGATGTATGGGCCTTTTAAGTCAGTGATAAAAGTGTCTTTCAAGGATAAGTGAGCTCCTGCACTGATTATTATAGTTCAATATTCAATATTTGATCACCAAAACCCCCCAAAAAGCATAAAAAGGGAGCCCCCGCCCGAAAAGGGCTCTTAAAAATTGTGCTTGCGCGCGCGCTCGGTTAATATATACACACAAGTGTAGTGCCCTTTTCAGCCTTTGAGCACCTGCCCCTCTAAAGTCCTGTGCACGTCCCTGCTGCTAGCACACATAGCCCACTGTGTACAGACGGTTTCAAACTGTATTTTACATTAGAAAGCAAACAAAATAAATGGACAAGAGAAAAATAAATCTCAATTTGGTCAATATTGTCATTTGGACAAGCAAAGCCATTACTTTAAGTTGCAGGCAAGAAAGACAAGGCTGTCCACTGTCTCTGGTTTTAAAACTGCCCTGTTGCAGGTCACACAAAAAAATAATTTATTGATATTTTTTTTTATCAATCGATATCGATTATTAAAATATATCACGATAATTATTGTTATCGTTTTATCGCCCAGCCCTAGTACACGGTATCGACCGATACTTAACGTTAAGGACTCAGTATCGGCAGTGAAAAAGTGGTCAGTCACAGGTGCAATGCTTGCCATCAATAATACAGTTGAACCCTTAATGCACTGAAGAACCCTATAACTCAGCTTTGACATTGTTTTGGACAGCCCATATATTTGCAGTTGTAAAGTCTATCCAATTAACTTTGAGTGTGAATGTGGTGTATTTGGAACAGTTATATGATTCTAACTGGTGAATTGATAAATGCATTTCTGAGTCAGAGTCAGAGATTTTATTTGCCATGTATGGACAAATCCACATTGGAATACAGGTACAGAGCAAACACTGTGTATCTACAACTAATCCAATACAGGAGCAGAGTAGAAACAGTACAGAATTTTCTTTTTAAAACACAGTATAAAAGGACAAAATAATGCTACGGTTGATATCAACATCCCCTAAAGTGCATATCATAGTAAAGTGCATAATGCATAGAGGCACAATTTACAGTAAAAGTGCATATAATCAAAGTGCGTGATGCACAGACACACAGAAACAGCACTTCCACAACCTGACTAATAACACACCAAAATAAAATAGGATAATATACAAATCTAGCCTTTGGAGTTAGTCAGGCTGCGCACAGCACTGGGGAAGAAACTCTTAGTAAACCCAGAGGTAGAGCATGTGATAGAGTGGTAGCGTCTCCCCGACGGGAGGGGGTCAAAGAGGCCTGCGGCTGGGTGACCAGAGAGGTCGTTGATAATGCCAGAGGCACGGGAAAGCAGCCTGGCACCATAGATCTCTTCTAGAGCTGGCAGGCTAACCCTGATTGTCTTGCGTGTGAGACGCACAATTCTGTTCAGAGATTTCTTCTCCTGGTCTGTTATGTTACCAAACCATATAGTACAGGAGGAAGTAAGAACGCTCTCAATCACACAGCGATAGAAGTTGTGTAGAATCACCCTGTTATAGTGAACTCTTTCAGTTTCCTAAGAAAGAAAAGACGTTGCTGGGACTTTTTAACAATGGTTTTGGTATTGGAGTGCCAGCTCAGGTAATATGAAATGACAAAGCGCTTTACAATTTAAGCCTCACATTCACCCATTCACTCACATTCACACACTGACGGCGGAGGCAACCATGCAAGGTGCCAAGCTGCTCATCGGGAGCAGTTAGGTGTTAAGTGTCTTGCTCAAGGACACTTCGACACGTGCCGGGAGGAGCCACAATCTAACCGGGAACCTTCTGATTAACAGACGACCGCTCTACCTCCTGAGCCACTGTCACCCCACTGTTCTAGTGGAGATTGACACGAAAGATGGGGAGCGATCATTACAGAGGTGAGTTGGACATAAACCCACATTATTAAAATTATATACTACTACTGTAGACACTTTATATAAAATGTATATAGAATGTAAAACATCTGCTACTTCTGTTTGGGAAGTTTTATCAACTTCATATGGATCATTCACATCGAATGTGAACCTGTCCATTTAACTTGCATTTAAGTGGGGCAGTCCATTCCCCTCTGTATCTTTTCTGTAGAGACTGTAGGAAGGATGAGAGAGAGACACAGTAGGGACTAATTCCTGGACCAACAGGAGTAGATGTACAAGTTCCAGATGCGAGGGTCTTAACCACTAGGACACAGATGGACCATTGGACACTGTGTCCATTTTTATTAATGGTTGGGACAAACGGCATCACCTGCCATTAGATGCACCTGTTGTTTGCGACCAAGATGTCTGCAATCCAATACTATGAATAGACGGCTCACAAACCCCACCCCACAGAGGGGGAAAACATTTTTGGAACAGCTGGAAGAGACAGAACCGTGTTTTTTCTTTCTGACCTCAGACCATGAATCTAATGTCTGCTCAAACACGCAGGCAGCCCCCAGAATGAATCTAATGTCTGCTCAAACACACAGACAGCCCCCAGAATTAATCTAATGTCTGCTCAAACACACAGGCAGCCCCCAGAATGAATCTAATGTCTGCTCAAACACACAGACAGCCCCCAGAATGAATCTAATGTCTGCTCAAACACACAGGCAGCCCCCAGAATGAATCTGTTTGAACTCAGATGGCATCTGAAACATGCTTTAGTCATGTCTGTCCCTCTGGATACCATGGGAACAGTCTGCATAACTGTCAATGTAATCCCCTGCACACATGCTCTCTCTCTCTCTCTCTCTCTCTCTCTCTCTCTCTCTCTCTCTCTCTCTCTCTCTCTCTCTCTCTCTCTCTCTCTCTCTCTCTCTCTCTCTCTCTCTCTCTCTCTCTCTCTCTCAATTCAATTACATTTTCAATTCAAATGGGCTTTATTGACATGGGAAACATACATTTACATTTACATTGCCAAAGCCAAGAAATCAGTACATTACAGAAGGAATTTCTTGTACAGTCTTTATGCTGGTTGTATTCCGTTGGATGTCCTTTTCTTGTCACAGCAGCTCACAAATCTTGCTGCTGTGTTTGCACATTCTTGTATTTCTCCCAGTAGGTATGGGAGTTTTGAGTTATTGTCCATGTTTTCAAAGTCTCTTTGGGTGTTTGCAATTTGTGGGAAGTATATGTCTCTGATGTCTTGGTATAGTGGGCAGGTTGTTAAGAAGTGGAGCTCGGTTTCCACCTCTTCTTGTGTGCAGTGGGTGCATAGTCTGTCTTCTCTTGGGAGCCAGGTCTGCCTATGGCGGCCTTTCTCGATGGCTAGGCTGTGTTCGCTGAGTCTGTACCTAGTCAGGGATCTTCTTAGTTTTGGGTCAGTCACAGTGCTCAGGTATTCTGCCACTGTGTACTCTCAATTTGCTCTGGTTTTGGGTTCATTCTTTCCAATGTGTCAGATAGTTTTCTTTTTGTTTTCTTATAATTTGATTTAGTCCAGTGTGGTTTCTGTCTGGTGGCTCTGCTTGTGTTTGTGAGCAGAGTCCCAGAACCATCTGGCTGAGTGGGCATCTCTCAAGGGTCTCTCTGTCGGTGAGGGATTTGTTGTGGAGTGTGTCTGGGTCACTTTCTTTTAGGTGATTGTGGAATTTAAATGCTCTTTTTTGAATTTTGATTATTAGTGGGTATCTTCCTAGTTCTGCTCTGCATGCATTATTTGGTGTTTTCCGTTGGGTGCGGAGAATGTATTTGCAAAATTCTGCATGCAGAGTCTCAATTGGGTGTTTGTCCCATTTGGTGAAGTCTTGGTTTGCAAGTGGGCCCCAGACTTCGCAACCATATAGGGAAATCGGTTCTATGACGGAGTCTAATATTTTGAGCCCGATTTTGATTGGAATGTCTAACTTGATGTTCCTTTTTATGGAATAAAAAGCCCTTCTTGCTTTGTCTCTCAGGTCATTTACAGCTTGGTTGAAGTTCCCTGTAGCACTGATGTTTAGGCCGAGATAGGTGTTTTTTTGTGTGTTCTAGGGAAATTGTGTCTAGGAGGAATTTGTGTTTTTGTTGTTGTAGGCTGGGCCTTTTTTGGAATATCATAATTTTAGTTTTGTTTAGGTTTGTCAGTGCCCATGTCTGGGAGAATTTGTGCAGAAGATCAAGGTGCTGCTGTAGCCCTTCTTTTGTTGGGGACAGCAGCACCAGGTCATCTGCAAACAGTAGGCATTTGACTTCTGTGTTTGCTAGGGGGATGCCAGGTGCTGCAGTTTGTTCCAATGTTTTTGCCAGTTCATTTATGTATATGTTGAAGAGGGTTGGACTCAAACTGCACCCCTGTCTAACCCCACAGCGTTGAGGAAAAAAGTCTGTGTTTTTCCTCAATCCTCACAGCACATGTGTTGTTGGTGTACATTGACTTTATGGGGTCGTAGGTTTTCCCTCCAATGCCACTATCTAACAGCTTGTACAGCAGACCCTCGTGCCAAATTGAGTCAAATGCTTTTTGGAAGTCAACGAAACAGGAGTATACTTTGCTTTTATTTTTATTTAAGGGTGCTGAGGGTGAGAATGTGGTCTGTTGTACGGTGATTTGGTAGGAAGCCAATCTGTGATTTGCTCAAGGTGTTTGTGAGGAAATGTATGAGTCTGTGGTTGATGATCATACAGAGGATTTTTCCAAGGTTGCTGTTGACACAGATCCCACAGTAATTGTTTGGGTCAGATTTGTCTCCCTTTTTGTGGAGCGGTGTTATGAGTCCTTGGTTCCAAATATTGGGGAAGATCCCGGAGCTAAGGACAATGTTAAGGAGTTTGGAATTTGGAGTCTGTGAATTTGATCATTTAATTTAGGATACCATCCGCTCCGCAGGCCTTCTTGGTTTTAAGTGATTTTATTTTGTCCTGTAGTTTTTGTAGTGTTAGGGTCTATTGGGGAGTCTAGCGGGTTCTGGTAGTCTTTTATGGTTGACTCTAGGCTTTGTAGTTTATCTTGTATGTGTTTTTGCTGTTCATTATTTTGTATTGGGCTAAAGAGATTGGAGAAGTGGTTTACCCATACATCTCCATTTTGGATGGGTAGCTCCTCGTGGTGTTGTTTGTTTAGTTTGTTCCAGTTTTGTCATGCATATTCTTTTTTTCTCGCTTACCTATTTGAGGCCTTTAGGTTGGATAAGGAGGCTGTAATGTCGAATATGTTGTTGAGGTTTTCTACCGCCCAGTTTACGCTTTTGCTGTTGTGTTGGACGTTTTTTTTTCAGGAATTTGTCTAATTTTGATTGGACCTTTTGTAGCTTGATAGCGGTTTGGAATGCTTCCATACTGTTCTTTCCATTTATAGTGTTTTTTAATAGTGTGTAGTTTGTTTGGTTTTGATATTTCCTGGTTGGGTGTTGATCTATTCAGATAGACAGTGGTTTTGCTGTGGTTTGACAGGGGTGTTTGCGGGCTGACTGTGAACGCTCTGAGAGACTCTAGGCTGAGGTCAGTGATAAAATAGTCTACTGTGCTGTTTCCCAGAGATGAGCTGTATGTGTACCTACCATAAGAGTCCCCTCTGAGCCTACCGTTAACTATGTACAGTCCCAGCAAGCGACAGAGCTGTATAAGTTGTGACCCATGTTTATTTGTTGTTTGGTCATAGTTTTTTCTGGGGGGGCATATTTGGGAGGGGATGTTTCCACCTCCTGGTAGATGTTTGTCTCCCTGTGTGCTGAGAGTGTCAGGTTCTCGTCCTGTCCTGGCATTGAGGTCCCCACAGACTACAATGTGATCACAAGCCTGGAACTGGTTAATTTCGTCTTGTAGGATTGGGAACATGTCCTCCTTATAATATGGGGATTCGATTGGGGGAATGTACGTGGCACACAGGTAGACATCTTTCTCGGTTGATGTAAGTTCCTTATTTATTTTTAACCAGATGAAAAAAGCTCCGGTTTTGATTAGCTTAATGGAGTGGGTTAGTTCTGATTTGTACCATACTAGCATGCCTCCAGAGTCTCTCCCCTGTTTGACCCCTGTTAGCTTGGTGGATGGTACCAGCAGCTCTCTGTAGGTTGCAGGACAGCCAGTAGGACTATTTCCTCTGTGCCATGTCTCTTGTAGGACCATGATGTCTGTGTTTGACATTTCTGTGATAAAGTCTGGGTTTCTGCTCTTTGTTCCAAGGGCAGTCGACCTCAGGCCTTGTATATTCCAGATTGAAATGGTGAAAGATTTATATTCCATTATTACAGTGTTATATTCCAGTGGCTTTGTCCTGGACCACAATTGAGTAAAGCTTGCTGATCATCTGAAGCACGGTCAGCTCCCCGGGTGGAGATCTGTCGGGCGTGGGGTTGACCTGTACATTTGTGTGATATGGGAATGGTGGCTGCATGTGCTGTGTTGTATGTGTGTTGTGGGGTTGGCAGGATGTGCATTTATGCATATATACACATACACAGACACCTGCACACACACCATCTGAAATGGTACCTTTCTTTCTCACACACACAAACATAAACACACAGACACACCATCTCTCTCTCTCTCTACCTCTCTCTCACCCTACCTCTCTCTCACTCACTCACTCACTCACTCACTCACTCACTCACTCACTCTCACACACACACACACACACACACACACACAAACACGCACACACACACACACACACACAATCATGCAGACTCTATCTCACACACAGCTGGATTACCTCTCGTCCCTCTCTCACTCACACACTCACACACACAATCTTTCTCACTCTCTACCTACCCCTCTCTCTCTCTACATCTCTCTCTCTCTCCCTACCTCTTTCTCTCACTACCTCTCTCTCTCTCTCTCTCTCTCTCTCTCTCTCTCTCTCTCTCTCTCTCTCTCTCTCTCGCTCTCTCTCTACCTCTCTCTACCTCTCTCTCTCTACATCTCTCTCTCTACATCTCTCTCTCTCTCTCTCTCTCACACACACAGCTGGATCTGATTGTCTCGGCAGCTGCCTTCCTGTCTGTGTGAGAGAGGGGAGGAGCAAGGGAACAGACGAAGGGAGAGAGAGAAGGGAACTCCACTGAAGGAAGAGGAAGGAGAAGAGGGAACAAAAACATGAGAGAACACACACACACACACACACACACACACACACACACACACACACACACACACACACACACACACACACACACACACACACACACACACACACACACACACACACACATGCTCTCACACATGCTCTCACACACACACACGGTGGTGTAGTGGTTAACACTGTCGCCTCACAGCAAGAAGGTCCAGGGTTCGATTCCCGCTTGAGGACCAGGTTTCCATGATGCCAGTTACCCAGGTGGGGTATCTCCCAGGCCTTTCTGTGTGGAGTTTGCATGTTCTCCCCGTGCTCGCAAGGGTTCCCCCCCCCCGATAAGATAAACCCAATGGAAAAACATGCACTACAATAGATCGCTAATGCTGTGGCGTCCTTGACGAAGACGGACAGGAGCACTTGGATTGGTCCCCTGGCGCGGCTCACGTTGACGCCTGTCTGCTCCCGGCTGCCCTTGGGGGGGAAGGACGACGGGATGGGTTAATCGCAGATACGAATTGCATGCATGCATCGCATGTGTGCCGATTGGTGACCTCTGAGCAGGTCCTAAATTATTATTAAATTATTATTACACACACACACACACACACACACACACACACACACACACACACTTACAGCCTGCCAGAGGACTTGGTGTTCACAATGAGTGTAGTGCTCTACTAGAAGGAGCCCGCTTCTTGGCTGCCAGCTCAATACAGGACCAATTCCAAAATTATTTGTCCCTATTAGTCAGTTAGACCCCAAATTATGGGAACATAGGGTCCAGGTTTAAGAATACCGGAATTACCCTTTAACACAGTCTCTCCAAACAGCCTTAACACAGTCTCTCCAAACAGCCTTAACACAGTCTCTCCTAACAGCCTTAACACAGTCTCTCCAAACAGCCTTAACACAGTCTCTCCAAACAGCCTTAACACAGTCTCTCCAAACAGCCTTAACACAGTCTCTCCAAACAGCCTTAACACAGTCTCTCCAAACAGCCTTAACACAGTCTCTCCAAACAGCCTTAACACAGTCTTTCCTGACTGCCTGCCTTACTCTCCTGGTAGACCTAATGAGGAACTTGACCTATCCTGTTTATTTATACCAGTCTCACCCAGTACGCCCCATTGCTACCATGTTGTATTTTATGTATATAGATATTGTGTTATATCTATTATGTATACAGTTATTGTGTAATATCTATCGTGTTTGTTCTGTGTCTTCCAAGACTTTCTAGTCTCTACACACCTGTCAGGATTTACCGCTTTCCCCTTCCGAGAGGTGCGCTGAGTACAAGCAGCAGTATCTGGTATCGGCAGGACAACAGGTTAAAATACTTGCACTCGATATCGATTGGTGTCACAGATGCCAAAAATGTTGTACTAGGCTTCTAATGACAATGAAAGGATTATCTATCAGTGACATTAGAAAATAAAATGAGAGGCTGGTATCTAAAATGTGTCTGTAGAAATACCCCCCCTCACCCCACGCTCTGTAAAATTGTTACGTTTCTCATTGTACTACGACTTCAGTAAAGACTATGTTGTGCCTGAATATAAAACTCCTTCGAGTAGAAACAGAATTATAATCTCTCTGTCTGCCCCACATACACATGCACACGTACACGCGGTAATCTAATAATGTGGGGAACCCTGGGAACGCTAATCCATAGTGGGGGGTTCCACTCTGTGCTGATAATGGGTGTGAAATCACTGATACACACCTCTGACACCAGACAACAGCTGCACACACAACACACACACACACACACACACACACACACACACACACACACACACACACACACACACACAAACACACACACAAACAAACACACACACAGAAACACACACACACACACACACACACGCACACACACGCACACACACACACACACACACACACACACACACACACACACACACACACACACACACACACACACACACACACACACACACACACACACACACACACACACACACACACACACACACACACACACACACACACACACACACACACACACACACACACACACACACACACACACACACAGCAGGGGTTCTCCAATCTTAGGAGCCAGCTGTGGTACATCAATCAATAAAAAACAGACTTTATACTTTTATACTTCTCATCATCAGTCATTATGGCTGGACATTGGTCATTTTGGATGCTTGATTACGTACTGATTTAATAACATCAGATGATGAATTTGTTTTACCTTTCGTCTTGACCAAAGACTGCCTTTCTGTCATCTTCTATAAGTTACCAAAGACATTTCAAAATAACTGGAGGAGCGTGCCGTGGCTCCTTCTCACAGGCAGAAACTACTGTTTGGGCATAAGGGGGGGGGGGGGGGGGGGGATGCACACCGCTGTGAAGGAAGGGTGTAGAGTTGGCTTTTTTTTCTAAATAAGAGGTGCACACCTTTTATTAACTCTCACCGCACACTAGGGCTGTCCCCGACTAAGGATTTGTATAGTCGACTTGTAGTCGCCAAAATTAGCCGATAGTCGACTATAAGCCGACTATGAAAAAAAGTATAATTTCAGGGCGGCTAAGTGGCGCAAGGCACTCGCCACTAACGCAGGAGATGCTGGTTTCAAGCCCAGCTCTCTGCGTTGCTACCAGCTTGGCTGGTCGTTCATACTAACACAATTGGCAGTGTTAGGGGTGGGAAAGCTGGTGGGTGGGGATCGGACGTTGTGGACAGCGACTCCTACAGGTCGGTTGGTGCGCCTGTACAGCAGAATCAGGAAATGACGGGGTCCCTCCCACGCGTTACTCCTCGCCACTGAGAGATCGCGCTGTGCAGGTGAAAACATGCGACGGCTGCCTCCTCGTGTACCGGAGGGGACATGTGATGCAAGGCTTCGTCCTCACTGCAGCCGACCAGTGGGAGGCATAGTCTAGCAACGTTCGAGACAGGGGAGGGGAGAATTGAAGGGAGAATTGGGCTGTGGGAGTGCTTAATGTCTGAAGGAGTCGACGGAAGTCTTCTTGTTAGGGATGCACCGATATGAAAATTTGCCACCAATACCGATACCGATTGTTCAACTAACACAATCGGCCGATACCAATACCGATATTTGTGGCAAAAAAATAATATTTGTAATTTTTTTTTTTTTTTTATAATATATATTTTTTTGTAATTTTTTTTTTTTTTAATGAAACTACTGTATATTTGTATGTTTGTATTTGTAGGCCTCTTTACTTACTTAAAAAAAGGAAACATCAAGAAATATGTTTATGGTATTAATTCCATCATGCCATGTAGCACTATCCCTCTCCCAGTATGGTCCGGCGGCCTGCAGCTGGATACTATTGTCTCAACCAGAGCTCTCAACCAATGCAATAGAACAATTTTGATTGACAGTCGATTCGGCCAATTACGTCACACCGCTAGCACCCACCTCCTGCTGTTCTTACCACCAATCGGCAAGCGTTTATTCATTTTCTACTTCCGGGCATGCCGCCATTGAACAAGCTTACCGTAGCTAATACGTTAGCTGCCCGCCGACCAGCGCTCCACAGGATGACCAAACGACGAGGCATAATGATTTTACTGCAACGAATGTTATAATAAAACAAAGCCTTTCTATACATTTGTCTGATTGAAAACTTTATTAACAGATTGCAGAATGGATTGGGTACAACTCTCAGGGCTCTATGAGCAACGGAAGGAACTGAGCTAATAGTTCGGGTAAATACTATGCTTATGTTATTGAACGTGAAACACTAACTATATAACGAATGTTTGTGTCATTTTAACAGCAGATACTTTCTTAAATGCCATCTTCCCGAGAGAGGGGTGTTGACGGGGAGCTGTGATGGGTTCGCTTGGTTGTGTTATTAGCATTGAACAGCTAACCGAAAGCTAGCGTTAACTAACGTTAAAAAAGCTGTGACAATAAAATTATTTTAGATCGCGATATCACTCACTCATGTGAGCGATCACATATCCAGATATACCGCTGTATCAATTTTCCCACCACCGCTCCTCTTAGATTCAGCCACTAGATTCAGTGCAGTAAACCCTGTTCCAGACCGAGTGTAACACTCAAATGTCTCCGGACGGACTTTTCTAGTAATGGGACACCTAGGGCTTCACTCGATCGCATTGAATCGTTTTCGGGACCCCCGATCCATATGTTGTGGTGGGTTATGTCGTGGACCAGATGGGCATAGGATGGACCAGATGGCAATCAAATAATTGGAATATTATTTTGGAATACCACCGACCACAGGTAAGGACAATCTGACGTCAATTTCAGCTTGATCGTGCATGGTTTTCATACCCATCCTGGCCGTGCTATTATCTAGATGGGGAAATCGAATGGCCCCGAATGTGTTAACATATTTTGTTCAAATCATTCATGCCTAGCGAGTCATCATTAGTATTAAGAGTTTTAATGTCACACTGTCTTTTCAATGATGCAAAGGAAATAAGTATTCTAGAGGAAACACTGGGTTCCTACCTAGCCTGACAGACTGACACACAGGCAGGAATACAGCCATTCCTCCTCTCCACTCAGCCTTGAAATGGGAGGCTGGGGGACTGTGCGTGCGTGCGTGTGTGTGCGCACGCGTGTGTGTGTGCCTGTGTATGCATGTGTGTTCCCTTGCTTGGTGGAAAATGCTGACTTGTATTTCACTTTTTATGTTATTTTTTTCTCTTTTCATAAAAAACACAGTCAGTCTTGACTGGGCCTCCTTCTCTCTCTCTCTCTCTCTCTCTCTCTCTCTCTCTCTCTCTCTCTCTCTCTCTCTCTCTCTGTCTCTGTCTCTGTCTCTCTCTGTCTCTGTCTCTGTCTCTGTCTCTGTCTCTCTCTCTCTCTCTCTCTCTCTCTCCTTCTCTCTCTCCCTCTGTCTCCATCTGTATCTGGTCATGGAAAAACTGATTGAAGGAGAGGATAGGTACTAGTTCCCAACAGAGTCAGTGAAACAGCTGTCTTTTACTGAAAGCAGTGGCATGCTCAGATCTCCGCTCACATCGCAGCGACAACCAGAACCTGCAGATTCCTCCTGAGCAACGTCAGAAGGATCCACCCCTTCCTGACAAAAGAACCCACCCAACTCCTCGTCCAATCAACAGTCATCTCCCGCCTCGACTACTGCAATGCACTGCTTGCTGGCCTTCCGACCACTGCCACCAAGCCTCTTCAACTCATTCAGAACGCAGCGGCCTGCCTGATCTCAAAGCGGCCTGCCTGATCTCAAACCTACCGAAGTCAGCCCATATCACCCCACTTCTTAGGGACCTGCACTGGCTCCCCATTGCCGCACGAATCCGCTTCAAGGCCCTCGACCTGGCATACCGTGCGGCAAAGGGAACGGCTCCCGCCTACCTCCGGTCAATGGTCTCTAACTACACACCCTCAAGACCCCTACGCTCTGCATCTTCTGGCCGCCTCAGACCTACTCATATCCGAGCTCTGGGTGGGTCATCAAAGAGAAGCCGCCTATTCTCAGTCCTTGCCCCACAATGGCAGAACGAACTTCCCACCAGTTAGGACAGTCGAAACCCGTCCAATCTTTCCCCGTCGACTAAAGACACTTCTTCAACAAATATCTGAAATGATTATTTTTTTATTTATAATAACCCTAACTAAACTTACTGGCATGCACTTGTGGCATGTCCTAATATACTAACCTACACTGTAGCACTCAACACTTTGATGGACATTGTTACTCAGCTGATTGTGCCCTTCCTGATAACTTGTCGTACAGAACTTGTAAGTCGCTTTGGATAAAAGCGGAAGCAAATGACTAAATGTAAATGTAAAATGTAAATGTCCCTTTTCAGGTGTAGAAATTACAATAAACGTTTGCTCTAGACATTGCTGGCATCTATTTCCTGGCTGAAGAGATGCCCTAAAATGACACTTTCAATATAAAATGTTGCCAAGAAAGTAGAGTTTTCCTAATTCCTACTGGGTTTGGTCTTATAGTCGGCCATGACTTTGTTAGTTAATTAGTCATTCTTTATGGTATAAGCACATCCCTGGTAAACCTTCAAACAGGTCCTTCTGCATGACTGCATGTGGGAAACAATTTTACAGGTTTGTCGATGAAATCACCAAATCAATTAGGCTAGTCGCTAAAATCCATGACTATTAGTCGATTAAGAATTCTGTAAGTCGAAGACAGCCCTGAGGAAAAAAAGTCATGCCTAAGGGACACTTGCGGCAGAATTCTTTGTATTTTACCCAGGGCACTCACTGGGAGCCCTAAGTAACATAGTCCAACATTGTGAAACGTGTGGTTTTTAGATGCAAAGTACCTCTAAGTGCACAGCATGGGGCTGTCGTGTTGAGAGTCAATTACTATGTTTAAAAGCAGCCTGATAACGAGTCACTCGGTTTACAAGCAGCCTAATAATCCTTTCAAATGGAACATTCTCACTCCAAATGAACTAATCTCATACAAGACGTCAACCACACCAGATAAATTAGCCCAATCCTGTTGAGACTCACAGAGCGACAGAGGTTTTCACAACCATGTTAACGTAATCTAAAGCAACAGTAAGTGATTACTGTTCAATCCCAGTTGAACAGTTGCAATATGAATGTAGTCCATTTATTTTTCTTTCTATCTATCTATCTATCTATCTATCTATCTATCTATCTATCTATCTATCTATCTATCTATCTATCTATCTATCTATCTATCTATCTATCTATCTATCTATCTATCTATCTATCTATCTATCTATCTATCTATCTATCTATCTATCTATCTATCTATCTATCTATCTATCTATCTATATATCTATCTATCTATCTATCTATCTATCTATCTATCTATCTATCTATCTATCTATCTATCTATCTATCTATCTATCTATCTATCTATCTATCTATCTATCAAATTGAACTCGGGCATTTGAAAGATAATATATGTATATATATATAAATGTGCGAATTGGCTATAATAAGGTAATTTATAAGCCTCCTATTCTATATTCTATAATAATATTTCAAATTGCATTGGTCCGGATGGGATAATTCAGTACTGTATCTACAGAACCTTCTGTTTACGTAATCATCTTCCCATTATTAATTTCCTTAGATTTTATGTACACATGATCTCAAGAAGGTACTGAACGAGATCAGTGGCGGTTTTTAATGTTTGGTCATTATTAGCATGGTGTTATTCACTGTCAAAGATGCAAAGAAAAATCATAATTCATATTCTCGTTTGTTTCATCACAATTTAAGCAAGCCTAGTAATAGACACAATATTTCTGACACTGTGAATACATTCCCTGAGGTCCATAGATGTCCCTAGATTTTCCCCTGCACTGACACAGCACTAACGTAGTGTAGCTATATAATGTATTTATATTAAATATATACTGTGTATTAGGGCTGACCCCTATTAGTCGAATAGTCGACTAATCGATCGAAAGGAGCCGTAGTCGACTGCCAACCTCTTAGTCGAAAAAAAAGATTTATTTTTATTTTTTATAATATATATATTCTTTTAATCATTCTTTCCAAAAGAAAAGAGGCCTAGCAGCGTGGCTAACGCTAATGGCACACATACCAGAGGCTAACTGCCTAAGAAAACAGGCACAGAGGCACTGAAAGAGGATTTCACCCATCTAATGAACACACTAGACTAGACAAATATCAAGTGGACCAATTGCATGCTTTTGCAGAGGACAAGAAGCCTTCCGTCGACTCCTTCAGACATTAAGCACCCCCACAGCCCAAATGGAATGATAAAAAAAATAATAGTCGACTATCGGCACATTTCTGCCAATCATAGTCGACTATCCAAATCCTTAGTCGGGGACAGCCCGACTGTGTATATATAGTAAATAGAGGTGGATATCTATAGTAAAATATAATAAGTATCAATAGTAAAATGGGTGGGTATTAGGGCTGAACAATATATGAAATTCGGATTGAATAGGCTATAATATAATATTACAATAATATGAAAGAGTGTAATATCCATATCGTGATGACTGCAATATGGGCATATTAAAAACACATGGCAGAAGGTTAGATTGAGAAGAGTCTGGCAGACATGCTTCACTCACATCCAGAATTATAAGGTTGTTATAATACAAGAGGATTCCCTCTCTCAAGTAGTCTTAGGCCTTGTCCAGACGAAAACGATTTTGATCTTTTTCGTTTTCATTTAGTTTTCATTTAAAAAAAGGTTTCCGTAAAAACGAAAACGTCTCAAGAAATAAGTGTGTGCCACAAATGTACAAAATAAATGTCTTTCCTGTTTTAGACGTCGCTCTTTTATTTTGAAAACCCCGACCAGAAGTGTTGTCGTTGTTTTCGATAACTTGAGCTAACGTAACGTTAGTTTTCCAAAGGAGTGGAGCGAGAGACAGAGACCGCGGCTCAAACTACTGTGAATCCATGCAATGTTATCATCCAGGATATAATATACTTATTGTAAAGAATTATAATAATAATAAAAAATAAAAAAATTATATATATATATATTATATATAGCCTAAATACTGAATACAGATAATACAAAAAAAGCAATATCAAAAGAAGTAACAAAAAGATTAAATAAAGACCATTTTCAATGAAATGGCACCATGACAACTGTATTACAAGATAACAACATCATCATGTCAAAATATCACATCACTTTGTAATTTGTACTGAAAAAATACACATCGTCAAATACCAGCAAAACTAGGAAAGATATATTGATATGATATTTTGGCCATATTGCTCAGCCTTGGTAGAAATAATGAAATACAAAGTGTCCACCCAAAAAGGTGCAGGTCATAGGAATAGAAAAAACAAGGACAAAAGCTAACTGCTTTAACACAAAGAGTGAGTTAGTCAGTGACATTACCAGACACACAGAAAATGTGAAGGCCGCACACTTCTCTCCTGCAGATAAAAATGACATTGTGACTTTGTAACCACCACCATGTCATCAGGGTGTAAATTCAGACTGTCAAGGCGAGCATAGATGAGGTTCAAAGCGTGTGCCATCAACATTCGCTTGTCCTCCAACGAGGGGCCACAGAACACACAAGCACAGAAGACAAATCCCCCATCCCCCAACCAAACCATCACTCCTGACACTCTATACGCCATTCTCCAAGCTTAAGTGTGTGTGTGTGTGTGTGTGTGTGTGTGTGTGTGTGTGTGTGTGTGTGTGTGTGTGTGTGTGTGTGTGTGTGTGTGCGTGCGTGCGTGCATGTGTGTGCGTGTGTTTCTGTATACACAACAATAGCCGCATAAGGCGTATTTTTCGAGAAAACATGAAGGGCAGGTCTTCCCCCGAAGCGGAGCCAGTGACCAAACAAAGCTTTGTTTAGGATAACACTCACTCACATGCACATAGACATAGACACACACACACACACACATACCGCACGCACACACACATACCACACACACACACTGTTGATAGCAGGATGAGTGAGTTCTCGGTCAACATGGAATTTCCCGCCTATCACCATACAGCAGTGTTTCCCCTACATGCATTGGCAGTGGTGCTACGCTGCTGCTGAAATATAACAGTTTTTTTTGTAAACAAAACAAAACCACTCTCTCCCCTTGTGGTGCCCTGTCAACATGACGCGCTGACGTATGAGTGTCATACACTCATCAAATGTAGAAAAGTTCCTGCCATACACTCATTACATGTAGAAAAGTTCCTGTCATACACTCATTACATGTAGAAAGGTTCCTGTCATACACTCATTACATGTAGAAAGGTTCCTGTCATACACTCATTACATGTAGAAAGGTTCCTGTCATACACTCATTACATGCCAAACCAGTGTCCAAACGTTCTAGGCAAAAGCTCCTTCTGCGACGGCCACCCATCAAATGCTCCATCGTAATCTTTTAAGATTTTGCGCTAGTGCGGACTGTGGTAGAACTGTCTCCCCCTCCCCCCTAATTCAATACCCTCTCCTTTGTCTCCCACCTTGACATCCTGTCTACCTAGTACATACCCTCCCCCATTCCCCATTTCCCCCACTACACCCTCCTCCCTCCATCCGGTCACCCATCCCCAGCCCCTCCCTTTGAATCACCTCATCATCATCATCATCAGGGGCCCCCCATATCTCATCCTCCTATCTAAATCCCCCCCTAACCTCCCACCTGGTTACCTGGCCCCACCCCTTCTATCATGGTATAAAGAGATTGACGTACACAATGAATCTGGGAGCTCATTCTGGGAGCTCATTCTGGGGTCCCCAGGCTAGGGACTTCCGGTGGGTCCTCTAACCAATTATTTGAGTACCAAGTATTACCTCCGACATCCACAACAGGACGCTAGATAATCCAGGGCAATTCACACAGTGAAGCGGACAACGTGAGTCAGCGCCGGCCCGGGTAACAGACAACAGGCAAGCGATGATGGGATTATCATCAGAGAAACAAGCGATGATGGGATTATCATCAGAGAAACAAGCGATGATGGGATTATCATCAGAGAAACCCCCTACGATGGTGACCGACCAGGCCAAGCCTTATATACGATTCGATACATGATAATGGGGTCCACAACTTGATACAACCATGTTGTTGAAGGAGTTGACCTTTTAACATTGATACATCAAGCAAATCGATTGCATACAAATGGTGATTGCGCCCCTTGCTGTACAGACTGTGTAATGGGTGATGGAGTGCTTGTAAAAGTGATAGGCAAGTCATCTACTTTGTGATTAATACTAATATGGCAGAATAAATGGAGCTGATATTGACATACGCTGTCATTGTTTTTTTGCCTCAAGTACATTTTTCCACATGCCAGGACATTTTCTCTGCATTTAAAGATGACAAAGGGTGGAAATCTGTAAAATCCTCATTTTCGTCTTGTTTTAGTAAAGCTGTGATCACATTGGACAAATTTTTTAACACTCCTGTGCCATTTTTCTATTGTTTTCAATGGTTTTGCTTGCACCACAGGCGCGTTTTTTGAAGCGATGCGCTTTTGAAGCGACGCGTTTTTGAAGTGACACGTTTTTGAAGCAACACGTTTTTTGAAGCAACGTGTTTTTGAAGCAATGTGTTTTTGAAGCTATGCTTTTTCGGCCACACTCAATCGAAAGAGCTTCAACTTTATTCATTGCAAAGCAACTGCTGCTGGTGATGTAAAATACATCACTTCCAGTGTACCAGATGATTTTCCCGGGAACTTCTAACCAGACTCAAGTGTTTAGAAGCCGAGAAGAGCAAATTCAAAAGAGCATTCATGAGCTGTATAGGTAAATCACTATTGTGTTATATAATTTGGCAATAGCGAGTGGCAAAATATACATTTATATTTATATCAAAACGTTCCGACATTAATACTCAAACCCATCATAACTACTTAGTGGGCGTCCATAGTCTGGGCGCCTGGGGAACAACCCCAGTTCTAATGCTAGTGGCTTACACTAGGGTAGTGACAGGAGTTATCTAGGATGCATGTCCCAAATCAAACTCCTTACCCCTAGCAGTGTTAGTACTCAGACAGCCAAGCGCTATACCCATTGAGCTAGACTCACAACTGAAACATATGGATGGTGTGTCAATAGCAGTATACAAATCTCACTGACTATCACAGCAGCACTGTCTATTTCAGCACATGCTCACATTAAGCTGTAAGACTGGCCTTCTTGTGGAACCTAATTGAAAGATGCCAACGATGCTGAGAATGAGTTATCTTGTGCCATGGATTGAGACTGTGCCATGGAGGGGATTGAGACATCACATTGCAGACATTGTTTCGTAGAATACAGCCTATATTCTTGGACAAGGGCGTGTGTGTCATAGGTTGTGTCACAGTGTGTGTGTGTGTGTGTGTGTGTGTGTGTGTGTGTGTGTGTGTGTGTGTGTGTGTGTGTGTGTGTGTGTGTGTGTGTGTGTGTGTGTGTGTGTGTGTGTGTGTGTGTGTGTATGTATGTGTGTGTGTAATGAGCTGTTCTCTCTGCTAAACACCTCATTCAGTGGAGTCAGGAACCTGAGAAACGGACACGTGTGCAAGCACACACACACACACACACACACACACACACACACACACACACACACACACACACACACACACACACACACACACACACACACACACACACACACACACACACACACACACACACACACACACACACACACACACACACACACACACACACACACACACACACACACACACACACACACACACACACACACACACACACACACACACACACACACACACACACACACACACACACACACACACACACACACACACACACACACACACACACACACACACACACACACACACACACACACACACACACACACACACACACACACACACACACACACACACACACACACACACACACACACACACACACACACACACACACACACACACTAGTTCCTGCTGGGTTTAAAGACTTCCCTTCCATGCAGGAATTATTTCATGTTGGACACTGCATGGTCCTTAGGTGTGTGTGTGTGTGTGTGTGTGTGTGTGTGTGTGTGTGTGTGTGTGTGTGTGTGTGTGTTTTCACACACATTCCTGGGTTGACAGTACTGAGTAATGACTCCCACATGGTAGACATCAGAGGGGAAACACCCCAGAGAGAGAGAGAGAGAGAGAGAGAGAGAGAGAGAGAGAGAGAGAGAGAGAGAGAGAGAGAGAGAGAGCACCCTTCATCCATCCTCTCACTCCTTCTTCCATACCTCTCTCTGTCTCTGTCTCTATAGTCCTTCACTCCATACTCAGTCACCTCACCAGCCATTTAAAACTCAAACCCTATGCCCAGAGATAGTATAGTAGACCCACCATACCTGGAACCGCATGTACTGTAAGGACAGCAGCTACTAGTTGCTGGCCTAGGGTTGAATCCTGCAAGAATGTATCTCTCTCTCTCTCTCTCTCTCTCTCTCTCTCTCTCTCTCTCTCTCTCTCTCTCTCTCTCTCTCTCTCTCTCTCTCTCTCTCTCTCTCTCTCTCTCTCTCTGTCTCTCTCTCTCTCTCTCTCTCAGCCTTCCTACTCTCTCAATAAAGGACCTTCTCTCCTATGTCTCCCCTACCCTCTCTCCCCCTTAGCCTCCCTACTGTCTCAATAAAGGACCTTCTCTCCTGTGTCTCCCCTACTCTCTCTCTCCCCCTCTCCCCCGTGACTGACCCTCTCCTCCTTCAGCGTTACACATCTCTCCCTGTCTCCAAAATATGTCTAAAATGTTTTGGGCTGTCATGGTTAATTCGATTACAATTAAATCCTCAATTCAAATGTACTGCCTCAAAGCTTCTAATGGCGTCAATGCTATCTAGTATAGTAGTCTGTTAGAAATACAAAAGAAGAAGAAGAAGAAGAAGAAGAAGAAGAAGAAGAAGAAGAAGAAGAAGAAGAAGAAGAAGAAGAAGAAGAAGAAGAAGAAGAAGAAGAAGAAGAAGAAGAAGAAGAAGAAGAAGAAGAAGAAGAAGAAGAAGAAGAAGAAGAAGAAGAAGAAGAAGAAGAAGAAGAAGAAGAAGAATTAATTCAGAGGACTGTTAAAAAATTCAAGCTTTTGTTCAGTTTCGGTGTGCAGGAATGAACCCTTAATCTTTTATGGGTATATATTTGTATCTTCTGTAAGTGCTGGAAATAACCTATAAGCGTATAAATAGCTTATAAAACACATTTAGCATTTTTTGCAATTAAGTATTTTTAAAAAGCAGTATTTTCACGAGTCCTTTTTTCTTATCTGATTAACTTGATTGATCACCAGAATAATCAAGCGAATAATCTATTGTGATGAACTACATTAATCAAAACAACAATAAACAAGTAGGTGCTGTCCTTGACTAAAGACTCATGGCTCATCATGATAGGACGCATAACATGTGATCGCAACATCCTGGGTTTGCATCCGGGCCAGGACCTTTTTTGCATGTCACCCACCTTCTCTCTACCCCTGATTTCCATCAAATGAAAAAAGCATAAAGGCCCTGAAGGATATCTTTAGAGAAAAATCATTAAAGGTCCTGTGTCTTATAAATGACATTTTCCAGTGTTTAGCATTGTTTTCTAGCAATGGGTGTTTGTATCAATGGGGTCTGTGTCTCTAATTCTCATTTTGACTCATTCTGATTTGACTGTTTTGCTGACGTGAGTAAGGCACTGGTTGTAGTCACCGCCCACAATCAACAATTCGCTCAACAACAGAGTGAGTGGAATTACTTCCTCAAACGGGTTGACGTGCGCGGGTGCCGACAGAGACAGCAGAGAACGAGCGAGCGAGAGAGAGGGAGAGAGAGAGATAGAGAGGAGAGAGAGAGAGAGGGAGAGAGAGAGGGAGAGAGAGAGAGGGAGAGAGAGAGATAGAGAAGGAGAGAGAGAGAGAGGGACACGAGCATTTACACACAACCTCCAGCCCCTGCGTGCGGGAGTGTGTATGTAAATGTGTGTGCGCCGCGCGGGGATGGAGCTTCTCCACTCGCATATCACTGTCAAAATATCGTTGCGCACGCTCCCACGCTCACGCCCGTATTCCGATCCGTGCAATAATATTCACAGGGGTATATATTGTCATTTGAAACAAGTTACCAATGCATTGTCCCGTGGGATTATGCCCCCCTGCGGCGAAATTAATTAGTATCCCCCTCAATCTCTCTATATCTCTCTCTGTCTGCTAGTGCAGACTGTGGGTGACTGTCACTCAAAGCACTTATGGGCGGAGCCCAGCCCAAAACAGCTTGAAATCTTGAAGTGGAAAAATGCTGCTTTAGTTTAGAGTAGCCTACTAAGATTAGAAATACAAAACAATGATTACAATATTTTTTTAAATAACTCACAGGAATTGTGTAAAGTTGCCCAAATAGTGAAAGGAATAGCAAGACATGTCCCCTTTAAAGTCTTGGTTAGTTACTTAGTTACTCAAGTTAAATACCAGTAATAGTTCTAAGATTCTGTTGACTACTGGAATAGTAGAGGAGTGTCAACACTAATAGGATGCCATGGTGAGGTGCTTGTTTGGGCTGATGTGGTGTAGTGCTACTTAGAATCCTGCAAGTAACAACATCCTCTGCTCTCATGTGGTGCGCAGTCAGATAGTTAAACCACATGGTAGCAATGGTGCAGGGTCGTGTGTGTCTCTGTACTGACAAAGAGAGAGAGAGAGAGAGAGAGAGAGAGAGAGAGAGAGAGAGAGAGAGAGAGAGAGAGAGAGAGAGAGAGAGAGAGAGAGAGAGAGAGAGAGAGCAAGAGAGAGAGAGAGCAAGAGAGAGAGAGAGTGGTTGTGTAGGCCAGGGGTTCCCAAACTTTTCAGGCCGGGACCCAGAAAATAAGGCGTCAGAGAGCCGCGGCCCAATGCACATCGTCAGGCTTTTATTTTTTTTTGCCAGGCGACTGATTTTTTAAGCCAAATATCACTTCAATCCTATTAAGTTAGTTCAAGTTAGTTATTCATTTATATGTGCTATTTATGAGAGGGCTAACTTGTTGCAAAATAATAATGATAATAATAATAGCCTCATTAAAATACTATTGTTGCTTCGGTTGTTTTCCGCGTTTTATGTGCATAATCTGTTATTTAGTTTGAAATGTTCCTTGAAATAAGTAGATTTTTCGTTTTTGTTTATTTATTAAGTTAATATAAAACCATATAGTCACATTTTAGAATACAATAGAATAGAATTTTAGAATACAACTAGAAACACTGTCCTGGCCTGCTTCTAAGTTCAGTGGCCTGACATTTTTTTTTTTTTTTTTTGTATCATCTCGCGGCCCTCCCGTGGCTGCTCGCGGCCCACCTTTGGGTTGCGACCCCGACTTTGGGAACCACTGGTGTAGGCAATAGGCATGCATGTATCCGTGAGGTCTCTCTATCTACAGTTACTTTACTCCCACCTGTCAGAGCATTCTGTCATATATCACCTACACACTCTCACACTCTCACACACCTATCAGAGCATTCTGTCATATATCACCTACACACTCACACACTCTCACACACCTGTCAGAGCATTCTGTCATATATCACCTACACACTCTCACACTCTCACACACCTATCAGAGCATTCTGTCATATATCACCTACACACTCACACACTCTCACACACCTATCAGAGCATTCTGTCATATATCACCTACACACTCACAAGAGCAGTAAGGAGAGGAGAGAAGAAGAGAAGAGGAAAGAAGGGAAAGGAATGAAAATGAGAGGAGAGGAGAGGAGAGGAGAGGAGAGGAGAGGAGAGGAGAGGAGAGGAGAGGAGAGGAGAGGAGAGGACAGGACAGGACAGGACAGGACAGGACAGGACAGGACAGGACAGGACAGGACAGAACAGAACAGAACAGGACAGGACAGGACAGGACAGGACAGGACAGGACAGGACAAGACAAGACAGGACAGAACAGAACAGAACAGGACAGGACAGGACAGGACAGGACAGGACAGGACAGGACAGGACAGGACAGGACAGGACAGGACAGGACAGGACAGGACAGGACAGGACAGGACAGACAGACAGGACAGGACAGGACAGGACAGGACAGGACAAGACAGGACAGGACAGGACAGGACAGGACAGGACAGGACAAGACAGGACAGGACAGGACAGGACAGGACAGGACAGGACAGGACAGGACAAGACAAGACAAGACAAGACAAGACAGGACAGGACAGGACAGGACAGGACAGGACAGGACAGGACAGGACAGGACAAGACAGGACAAGACAGGACAGAACAGAACAGGACAGGACAGGACAGGACAGGACAGGACAGGACAGGACAGGACAAGACAGGACAGGACAGGACAGGACAGGACAGGACAGGACAGGACAGGACAGGACAAGACAAGACAGGACAGGACAAGACAGGACAGGACAAGACAGGACAGGACAGGACAGGACAAGACAGGACAGGACAGGACAGGACAGGACAGGACAGGAGAAGAGAGAAGGGGAGAGGTGAGGAGAGGAGATTCTAGTTCATGATGTTATCAAGAGATACATCTTCATCATAGACTAGAGTATTGTTTTAATAGTTGCTCCATTAACAATTAATTGGAGCCTGAGTTTTGCTCCATATTAGTCCAGTTTTTTAATGTACCAATACCCACTGAAAATCATCCTAAACAATGGGCACTGTTATTGGCACTGTTATTGTCAACAAGTATTGTCAACGCCTCCCATTCATTGTCAATGAAGCAGCACCATTTCTGATATTTCAGAAATCATTTTGTGATCGATTTGAGCAATTTATTTATAATTAATCAGACAAGGATATTGTGCAATTGTCCATTCATGACAAACACACTATACAATCATACTGATTGACAATTCACAATTCATACTTATCTACTGCCTACAATTGTCTTACACTGTACTCATACCTACTTACATTATATACCACTATATCCAGTCTATAATAGTCTATCCACATAACACTGTATAATAAATAACAATGTATAATAATACTGTACATACTGTGTGTGTATATATATATTCATACCTACAGTATTCATATTACTTTAAACCACTGGCTAGACCTACCATAGTATATTCATATTCGTACCACTAATAATACTGTACATACATTAGCTTGGCA
>NC_140178.1:38255807-38295807 GCF_963971535.1 Notolepis coatsorum
CATTCGATTCCAGTATAATTGGATTTGCAGCATCACTACAGCTGTGCGCGTCGGGGGCACACACACACACACACACACACACACACACACACACACACACACACACACACACACACACACACACACACTAGACAGCGTCCCATTCATTAGACCAGACACCAAAAACCTGAACCCACTCAGCAGAAATTGAGTTAGGAACTAATAATACTTTTTTTAAAGACCCATACCGTATAGGCTATAACACCAACACCTTGGGGAAACAGCGGCAAAATGGCCCCGGGGCGCAGTATCGAAATCGAATTGACTTTTTAAAATGTTTTAAATATGAACTGAACTTTCCAACCTATATTCTGTATAGTAGCCTACTCAAACGATGTGCAAAGTTATTAACGGCAATAAACGATGATATTTAGGACGTGCCTACTCACCGAGCAAGATGGAGAAAGAAATAGGCTGTGGCTCTAGTCTTGATCCAGATGTGCGCACAAGTGAGAGAAGGGAAAGAAGGCGAGAAGAAGAGTTGGTGCAAGTGGCCCACAGACAGACGTGACAAAACGGCAGCTTAGAATCCTTGTAGTTAGAAGAAGTTAGAAATGCGCGCTCACTGCTCTGGTGTCATGGGCGCGCCTGGCTGGGCTGGGAGTTGGGTGTGGTCTCGAATTTAATATATGGTAGGAGGAGGAGAGGTGTGCGTGTGTGTGTGTTGAGTGAAATAGAGGAGGAGGAGATCTGCAGTGTGTGTGACACATGAGAAGTTTGGTGACAGGCGTTTAGGCTAGGCGGGAAAACTGTCAGTAGAACCACTCAAGCTGCTTCACATGGCTACTCTCCTCCACACACGTCCGCGGAACAGAAAGAATAGGACGCAGAGGAAGACAGAAAGATGATGTGGGATGGGAGGTCAGA
This sequence comes from Notolepis coatsorum, assembly GCF_963971535.1. NCBI lineage: Eukaryota > Metazoa > Chordata > Actinopteri > Aulopiformes > Paralepididae > Notolepis > Notolepis coatsorum. The sequence continues at coordinate 38,256,714 of NC_140178.1, forward strand.
GAGAAAGGGAGGATTGATTGATTGATTGATTGATTGAAAACTTTATTAACAGATTGCAGAATGGGTACAATACAGTACAGCTGTAAGGGGATGCAGACCAGAGAAAGACTTTCGTCTTGTTTACATCAGGGTCCCCATTTTCAATTCATCAGGACATGACATACATGACACAGATAGATACTGCTACATCTATACATTTATGACATACCAGATTTGCAAATACAGTAATGTTTGTGATACAAGGGAGTATATACATTTGACGTAGAAACTGTACATTGGAGGAGGTTGGGTGGGGTTGTGTGGGGGGGGGGGGTTGGGTAGGGAGGGGTTGGGGGGTTGGGTAGGGCGGGGTTGGGGGGTTGGGTAGGGCGGGGTTGGGGGGGGACACGGAGAGAGAGAGAATAAATGGAGAGTAGAGGATAGGAGAGGGAAAATATTAGAGGAGAAACAGAGAGGTGAGGGAGGTATGAGGAGAGATACAAATTATATTCAGAAGAAGTTCAGAACAACAGAAAAGAAAGAGGCCAGCAACAGGAAGGGAATGGAAGGAGATTTACTGACAATGGAAACTAGTAAATCTCTCTGTCTTCCTCTCATGTCTCAAGTCTCCCTGTTTCTTTTTTTCTTTCCATCTCCTTTCTTTATCCATTTGTATTGTCTCCCTCCACCCAGGGTGTCACTAGACTTTAGGCACTACTGGGGCACAGGCCCTCACCTCTGGGCCGTGCTGGTCCATCGGCTTTGCGTCGTGCCTATATGACGCAACAGCTGGGCTGATGTAATCGATATAGAACCTCCCTCTCGTGTGATATTGCTTAAATTAAATATATGCTGATTAATTATGAGTTGGTTTTTTTATCAATGTTTTTTTATTTCGAGTTTTCATTTTACAGTTTAGGTCCAAAAGGACCAACAGAAAGAAAAGAAAATAAAGCCCTCCCTCCTCACCCTCCCCTACCCCAATACCAGACATATAAACATTTTAAACATTTTAAATAAATAGCCAGACCGGGAGATGGACGATACATATTGCAAATAAAAAAACAATGAAGTAATAAAGAAAAGCTGGTTACATTGTCAAGCTGTCTGCTTCCATGTCTTCAAAAAAGGTTAAGAAATAAGGTTGCCAAATATTATGGAATTTTTCCGTACATCCTCTGACAGTATACCTGATTTTTTCCAGTTTAATATGATACATGCCTTCCCTCATCCAGTGACTGTATGCAGGCGGATTTAAAGAATATCAGTCTCCTGGCCAAGAGTGAGCAGAATGCCAACATTCTAGATTCCCACCATCTAAGAGTGGTGTCCACTGGGGCTAGGCGGTCAGGGTGGGGGGTCAGACCTCCAACACCAACACCATCGGGTCCCCCCAGGGCTGTGTTCTGAGCCCCCTGCTGTACTCACTCTACACACACGATTGTGTGGCCAAGTTCAGCTCCAACTCCATAGTGAAGTTCGCAGACGACACAGTGGTGGGGCTGATCTCGGACAACGACGAGAAGGCCTACCGGGAGGAGGTTGAGGTACTGGAACGCTGGTGCCAGGACAACAGCCTGCTCCTGAACATTAGTAAAACCAAGGAGCTGATCGTGGATTATAGGAGAGGACAGCAGGAGACACACACACCACTGAGGATTAACGGGGCTACCGTGGACAGGGTGAGCAGCTTTAAGTACCTGGGGGTCCACATCTCAGAGGATCTGATATGGTCAACACACATAGACACAGTAGTAAAGAAGGCGAAGCAGCGCCTCTACCACCTGAGACAGTTAAGGAAGTTCAGAGTATCGGGGAAGATACTCCAGTCCTTCTACTCAGGAGCTGTAGAGAGCATCTTGACCGGAAACATCACTGCCTGGTATGGAAACAGCACGGCACAGGACAAGAAGGCCCTACAGAGAGTGGTGCGCTCAGCCGAGCGTACCACGGGTATTGCACTACCTCCCCTGCAGGTTCTATACAACAAGAGGTGCAAATCCAGAGCCTGCAGAATAATGAAAGACCCCCACCACCCCAATAACAGCCTGTTCCAGCTGCTGAGGTCAGGCAGACGCCTGCGAACCCCAGCTACTAGGACAGAGAGGCTTAGGCTCAGCTTCTTCCCCCAGGCCATCAGAGCCTTGAACAATGAACATTGAGTGCCACAGAACACTGAACTATCCACACACAAGCACACATGAGCACACACACGACACGCACGCTGTGCACTAGCAGCCACTTTAACACTTTAACATGAGCGGGCACACACTCATGCCGCACTCACCCACACTTATTGCCAAAAGGAAAGGCCACTTTAAATTAGTATAGCAACAGTAACAGTGTATTGCACTACCAAAGCTACCTAGCATGTCCTATATGCTCTGTAAATAACTATGTACAGATACCGAGATGTCACACCATGTTACCTGTTACCTGTTATTGCACAATGTTGTTTTTATTGGATTCTATTATATGTTGTACCACTGTATTGCACATCGTTGCGGGCAAGACCACCCGCATTTCATTGTATACTTGTATGCCGTGACAAATAAAACTCTTGACTTGACTTGGCTACCCCGAATAACGCAATAAATGGAGATGGCTCCACTGCCTTTCTAAATATCTTAGAGAAGGTCTCAAAGATGGTTTGCCAGTAGTGTGTAGCTTTGGACACGTCCAGAACATGTGGAGCAGAGTGGCTGGAGCCTGTCTGCATCAATCACACATCTATGTCGGCATATATTTGAGAGTCTGTCTTTAGACCAGTGCAGCCGGTGTACAACCTTAAATTGGATAACAGCATGTTTAAAGGAAAACGCCAACATTTTGGGAAATTAGCTTATTTGCCATCTTCCCTGGAGTTAGACAAGAAGATACATACCCTTTTAATCGTCAAGGTAAGAGGATTTTAAGTCATGGTATCCATAAACTTCAATCGGTTCAGATCCTTTGAATGAAATGAGAATGTAAACAAACACTGGCGTCATGTTAGTAAGTATCACTGCGTTGCGTGAAATCACTGACTGCGCCCCGAGAGGAGTGGTTCGGCAAAAAATAGTTCCGAGTATATTTGCTTAGAAAACGTAATTGTCTAATTCAATATTTTTTTATTTCTCCACGTGGTAAATACACAGGTCACAACATGTTTACAGGAACGTTTTGGAGTTGTATTTGGAGTGTATTTCGTGACTGTAGGGGACTGTAGGGAACTTCAGGGTAAAGGTCTGACCCACTTCCAGTGATGAAGCTAAGCTACGCTAACGGAGCGGCTGTTCCCTAAGCCTAATGCACGCACAGAGAAGAAAAGGGTATGTATCTTCTTGTCTAACTCCAGGGAAGATTGCAAATAAGCTAATTTCCCGAAATGTTGGCGTTTTCCTTTAAGGCAAATGGAAGAAGAGAAAATCTGCAAAATGCTGTAATACAGTAGTCTCAACATGTTGAATACATGCCACGAAAGCAGATAAGTGAATAATCAAAACTGAATAATTTTGTATATAAAGAAAGGTTTTGTTTAAATACTGTAAACATACTTGTAAATTAATTTTAATCAGACACAAATTAGTCTAAACATTTGAATAAGCTGAATGAAACCCTCTATATATTTTTTTTAATTTGTTTAATTTATCCATCTTATTTATCTATTCATATCTGTCTCCCCCACCACTTTGTTCTCTCTCTCTCTCTCTCTCTCTCTCTCTCTCTCTCTCTCTCTCTCTCTCTCTCTCTCTCTCTCTCTCTCTCTCTCTCTCTCTCTCTCTCTCTCTCTCTCTCCATCTGTCTCTCTTCTCTTTCTCTCTATTCATGTCTGTCTCTCTTCTCTTTCTATCTATTCATGTCTGTCTCTCTTCTCTTTCTCTCTATTCATGTCTGTCTCTCTGTCTGTTTCTTTTCCGCGTGTCTCTATGTCAGTACTTTTATGAATATACCACATTTGCAGCAGGTGATATAGATTATAGAAATTCACTCGAGCTTATGCTTCTCTCTCCCAGCCTCTCTCTCTCCCTCCTCCCCCTCTAGCCTCAATATATCAGTTTTGCTCATACCATACATACCCCCTCTCTCTCTCTCTCTCTCTCTCTCTCTCTCTCTCTCTCTCTCTCTCTCTCTCTCTCTCTCTCTCTCTCTCTCTCTCTCTCTCTCTCTCTCTCTCTCTCTCTCTCTCTCTCTCTCACACACACACACACACACACACACACACACACACACACACACACACACACACACACACACACACACACACACACACACACACACACACACACACACACACACTCCTCCCCAGCTGTTGCACTAAAACTCAGACTGAGGTTTTACACACAACACAACACACATACACACACAACAAACTAGGCATGGGTAAAATATTCTATATGGCAAATTGTGCTTGTTTTAATCACATTGAAATACTGACTGCTATGAAAACCAGAGACAAAAAATGCTCTGAACTTCATAAAAGTCAGACAAAGCTTGCCAAAAGCTCAAACAGTGTTCTCCAAGCCCACGTGGATGAACTCAAAATACAAAGAAACAGACTGAAAAATGATGTAAACACCATGATCTAATCCGCCAAAAAAAATTCATCAATGACAAAAACTGAGGAAAACAAAAACAAACCCTGTGAACTTTGGAAATGACTCAACAACCAACTAGGCTGCAGCAAAAAAAAAACGAAAAACCAGGTTTACAAACATAAACATAAATACAGAAAACACTCTCATCACAGACAAGCTGGATGTGGCCAAATACTTAAACACATTCTTCACTAACATAGCCACAACACTGGTTAATAAACTACCCTCCCACTCAGGGCATTTTGGTGTAGAACGAACACATAGCATACTACAAAAACCTAGGGGTCCGCAAAGACGACTTCAAACTTGAATTGGTAACAACAGATGAGGTTTTCAAAAAACTGAGCGCCCTCCAACCTAACAAGGCCACTGGCCATGACAATATCCCCTCCAAATTCCTCAGAGACTCAGCAGCCGCCATCACCCCAGTCATCACACACATAATAAACCTATCCATAAAACAGGGACACGTCCCCAAAGACTTCAAAATTGCGAGACTGACCCCCCTGCACAAAAAAGGTAGCAAATTAGACACACTAACCTACACACTAGGCTACACACTACATCCTTCACACTACACACTACACACTAACCGGCCAAGGCGGCTGGCATCCCTGGAGTGTCTTGTTGGACTGCAATATGCACCCCAGCTGTTACAGGGGTCACCACTGTAACCTTTAAGTTATGGGGTTCCTAAAAACCTGGCCACCCTGTCAAACCCCCACCAGGTCATTCCCTTTATTTATGATGCTTTATTTTTAGCAGTCTGGCATGTAAAGTATTTTTATGATTCTTACAAGAGAATCATGTTGCACTTTATAGTCACTTATAACTTATAAGTTATTTATGCTGCGTCTCAATAATAAGTGAAAGGTTTTACTGCAGTATCAGTATATTTGGGACAGACGTGCCATTATGACATCATAATGCAAGCCAAGTCACATTCTGTCGTTGCTACAGCTAGAGGCTGTGTCCTGTGGTCCGAGGTCACTCTGGAATCGGGAACAGTGGCGGGATTATTTTGTGAGGTCACAAGGAGACCGTTAGGTGGGCAACACAATGTTATTAAATTAGGATGGTTTTGTCCTCAATAGGAATGAATAGGAATCAATGAACCTCACAGAAAATCTGAAAGTCAGGTGTAAACTAGAGTAGAAAAAAGGCAATTAAAGTGTCACAAAATCAATATCAAATCCCAAAAGAAGGTCAGAGGAAAGCAGACTTTGTACACCACTTGTAAATGAGTTTTGAGACAGTGACAGTATGTCACATAAAAACAACACAACTAATAAAAGATGCTTGAAGTTTAGTTTGACAAATTATTTATTTATTATTTACCTTTGATTTCATGTAGGGGGTCAAGTACCAAGTGATTTATCAACTGCCAGTGTACAGTAAGTATATACTCTTTAAAGGATCAAACACAGACACACAGAGACAGACAGGCAGACACAGACAGACAGGCAGACACACAGGGACAGACATGCAGACACACAGAGACAGACATGCAGACACACAGAGACAGACATGCAGACACATAGAGACAGACATGCAGACACACAGAGACAGACAGGCAGACACAGACAGACAGGCAGACACACACAGACAGACAGGCAGACACACAGAGACAGACAGGCAGACACACAGAGACAGACAGGCAGACACAGACAGACAGGCAGACACACAGAGACAGACACGCAGACACACAGAGACAGACAGGCAGACACACAGAGACAGACATGCAGACACACACAGATATACACACAGTCAGACACACATTATTATGTCTTGTATACAGACAGGAATGGGTAGAATCTCTGTGTTATGCTATAGGCATGCCAAGCTATATTGTTAGTAGGATACATTTTATTGGTCAATAACGTTTAGCCTAAGGCATTCACCACACACACATACCCACTCCTCTCTGTGCCCCCCCCCCCACCACACACACACACACACTCAATTTAAACAGGGATTATTGTATATAGAAACTTTTGTCTCTCTCTCTCTCTCTTTCTCTCCCCCCCCCCTCTCTCTCTCTGATATTGTAGTACCATGCTTACCTCCTGGGATGTAGTGGATGGTGATAGTGGATGGTTTGTATTTGTGAGTTTCACCTTTTTAATGGATCTTCATGACAAAAACTCATAGATTATAGTACCAATAAGGGGTATCAGACAGACAAAAAAGATGATACCATTCTTGTTGTGAAGGGCCAGATAAAAGTTGAGAATCTGCCTTTATTGTTTATATACTTTGGATATTATCTATATATACGGTATATCCCTTTACCTGCGTCCAAACCATAGTAATATTTCGCTCTCCTTATTGGATAGCGCCCTAGGCTCCAGGCAGTCTCGCACTCAGACAGGTGCAAGGGGCGAGTTTGGGGCATGTCAGAACATGCCTTTGGCAGTGTATTGATTCAGGACCAAAGTGGTTAGGTTTGGAACTAGATAATCACTTAAGTATAAATACGGCGCAGGTGTGCCCAGCAGTAGTTCATGCAGTTCGTCTAAAGCAGCAGTGTGACAAGTTCGGTAACAGTGAAGTGAGCAACTCGTGCGTTTAGAACATGTGCGAATAGAATAGTAAAAGTGTCAGAGTTTAGTGAAGTAACGTCAAGTTCGACCTAGTTTAATGTGAAGTATAGTGCACAGGAGAATCGGCGTCGGCGATTGCAGAACCATTACTGGTTGGATTATAGTGATTTGGGACGTGACCACCGGAGAAGAGCATCGTTGATTTCCACTATCGTTTGGGATTCAACCTCGTGAGGATTACAACTCGGGCCTGCCTCGTGGACGGGGCTGGCTAGCTGTCATCAATGCTGTCGGGCATTTGGATTACAATTATTGCTTTTGCTGCTGATCAAGGGAGTTTACAAGGACCGACTCCTGTACCTGGAGTCTATTTATTCCTCATTGAATCAGACGGAGTACCGAACATTCCTCTACCCTCCAGGCCTTACACCCCGGAGGGAACCCATTGTCTCCAGTCGGTACCAGTGTTGCCCTATATAATTGCTACTATACAACAGGTGGCGTCAACTTAGACCCATCGTAGGATTCCTGCTATTCTTAGTGACTTATGCTCTTGACTGACTTTACGTATATTCTTCGCCATACAAGCGTGACCCTAATTCTCATTCTGTAACCTAACGTTGCCTAATAATAATAAATTACCCTCAAATACTATTTCTGTGTTAATGCCGTGTTATTGTGGGTGTTCACCATCTATATTTGATGTACTGTCTGGCCAGTAATTAAAGTACATAACTAGCAGTGGTTTAATCTATCACAATCTTTAATACAGTCAGGGTTTTGTAACCCCTCAGTTACAATTCTGATATATCAACTGGACTTCATATATTTCCCACATTTAATTTTACCATTGATGTTAAAGTGGACAATGTAAAAAGCATTGTTGAAGATTTCAATATACTTTGTGGGTGTTAATAATAATAATAATAATAATAATGACTTGGATTTATATAGCGCTCTTCACTGACCCAGAGCGCTTCACAGAGTCCATTATTCGTTCATACACAGTCATACCGGTGGTGGTAAGCTACAATTGCAGCCAGAGCTGCCCTGAGGCAGACTCACGGAAGCGTGGCGAATAATCAACGCCTACGGCCCCTCCGACCACCACCAACATTCATTCACATGCATACACATTCATACGAGGCAAGTAGGTTAAGTGTCTTGCCCAAGGACACAACGGCAGTGGGATGGACATGGGCTTGAGCGGGATTCGAACCACCAACCCTTCGATCATTGGACGACCCGCTCTACCCCTGAGCCACGCCGCCCCACTACTACTTTGGCCAGCAAAATTGGGTAACACTTTATAATAACACTCAGTTATAAGACCTTTATAAGGTATTTGTAGATAATGAACTAATCATGAACAAATCATTTATATACATTCGTAAATTATTATTAAATCATTTATAACTATATTTGTATAACATTTACAAATTAGTTCTACATTATTTATAACTCATTATCAACATTGTTTGTACTTGATTTGTTCATCATTAAATAATGTTGTTTAATGTGTAGTAACACATTTGTAGATGCTTTGAAAAATGGATATGAAAAAACGACTATACTGTACCTCCATTTATTTGTTCATGTTCAACAAATGATTTGTTAAGACATTCATAAAACATCTATAAATCATTTGCAGATGCTATTGTGTGCCCTAATCTAAAGTGAAGCCTATTCATCATTACCAAATGTCTAATAGTTTGTTTATTTGTGGACTTTTATGAATACACACGAAGCAATTACCAGACTTGTCTTTTCATGTTTAACAAATGATTTGTTAAGACATTCATAAAACATCTATAAATCATTTGCAGATGCTATTGTGTGCCCCAATCTGAAGTGAAGCCTATTCATCATTAACAAATGTCTAATACAGTTCTGTATCGCACTAGCTCCCGCTCAGCGTCTCATTGCATATATCTCGCTTCAGCGTATATACACTGAATAAATTTCAAAATGTACCTTTACATGCCAGCATTCATCTGGCCACACCCCCATCCGCTTACCTATATAAGCGGGGATGGGACCACACACTCATCTCCTTCTCAAATTTCATCACAAGCTACGTGCTGCTCACATGCCCACTTGACATGAAGAAAAATATTTACTCTGAGGAAAGGAGGAACAAGGAGATACGTTGACATCATATATTTATTTTCTCTCTCACTATTTTCGAGAAAATACGGCGATATTGTCTGCGTCACTGGAGTGTCTGGAAGATGGTGATCATTCTAAAACCTCCACCGGGTTCGTATGGGGAGCACGCCGCTACATGCCTCTCAACTACAGTTCTTTGCTGTGTCTGGTTGCGGTAAAACCTTCAGCACAGCTGAACTGTAGGACGCGCCGCTGTTGTGAGAAGCGGTGTTTTCCAGGTTGGTGAGTACTGTTTTGCTTGCAAGCTTCACTTGTCTGTTAGTGCTACGGGGGCTAGCTGACAATGTTTACGAACACCGGCCCCAGACTAGGGTCTTTTGTTCAGCCTCTTAGGCAACAGCAGAAGACCTTGGTCTGAAGCCCATTAGTTAACTAGTGGGCCACGCCCATTAACACTGGTGATCCCTGTGTTTTCTGGACGAGTGGATTTTCTCTGTCACCGTGTAGGCCCCGTCTTTCAGATCCAAATGAGAGTATTCCTCACGAGGAAATATGGGCATAGATGTTCGGTAGCGGAAGATCTGTGTTGAAGTCAGTTACAGGCCATTTGGGTATTGTGCTGGCTCCGTCGGGTGTTGGTAAAATCACCGTTGTAAAACTGTGTTAACATCTTGTTTCTCTTTTCTCTTAAAAAGTGAGGAGGGTTTCAGAACGGCGGCCTGTCTGAGTGAGTGTTATATCATTGTGTACAAGTTCAGGTGATAGCTGTTTAGCTTACGTGCTAGTGGTGGCCTACTGTTAGCCAGTCAGCTGTTAGCTGCGGCGCTAGCCTGCTGTGATCACTAGGTGGCCTACCTGGGCTAGGCTAGGAAACGTTAGCTTGCTGCTATCGGCCGAGGCCCAGCGCGGGGTGGCTCCGGCCCCTCGCACGCCGCCGCGGTTCCCAACTCCCCTCTCCCTCACGGGAGACGGTTAGAGCGGCCGTTAGCTTAATGCTACTCTGTTGAACGTGCTTTGATTATAACATGTTTTAAACACTCTTGACTACGACGTCATCTTTGACAGAGGATGTTCGTCGAACCTGCCCTGGGTCAGGACGGCAAGGACTGCGTCAACAAGGGGGACCGTAGCGACGGGATGGAGCTGCGACGCTGCCCAGATCGACAACACAGAACGGCTGTGTTTACTACGGTGCCTTGAGACTGCACTTCGCTTGATCTACGCTCCGGGTAGGCAAGGTCTGGACCAGACCTTGAGCACGTCTTCTTGCTTTCCCTTCTAAATGTTTTGTAAATAACGATGTTTTCCAAAACGAGTGTTGCTGCACTACATTTAGGATACGACGCGAGTTCTGTATCACACTAGCTCCCGCTCTGCGTCTCATTGCATATATCTCGCTTCAGCATATAGACACTGAATAAATTTCACAATGTACCTTTAAATGCCAGCATTCATCTGGCCACACCCCCATCCGCTTACCTATATAAGCAGGGGTGGTGCCACACACTCATCTCCTTCTCAAATTTCATCACAAGCAACGTGTTGCTATATGCCCACTTGACGTGGAGAAAAATATTACTCTGAGGAAAGGAAGAACAAGGAGATACGTTGACATCAGATCTTTATTTTCTCTCTCACTATTTTCGAGAAAATACGGCGATATTGTCTTCGTACTGGAGTGTCTGGAAGATGGTGATCATTCTAAAATCCTCCACCGGTTTTCGTATTGGGAGCACGCCGCTGCATGCCTCTCAACTGCAGTTCCTTGCTGTGTTGGTTGGGGTGAAACCTTTCAGGGCACAGCTGAACTGTAGGACGCGCCGCTGTTGTGAGAAGCGGTGGGTTTCAGGTTGGGTGAGTACTGTTTGCTGGCAGGCTCCACTTGTCTGTTAGTGCTATGGGGGCTAGTTGACAATGTTTATGAAAACCGGCCCCAGGCTAGGGCCCTTTGTTCAGCCTCCTAGGCGACAGAAGACCTTGGTCTGAAGCCCATTATAGTTTTAACTAGTGGGCCGCGACCATTAACACTGGTGATCCCTGTGTTTTCTGGACGTGTGGTTATCTCTCTGTCACCGTGTAGCCCCTTCTTTCATATCCAAATGAGAGTATTCCTTCACGAGGAGATATGGGCATAGATGTTCGATAGCGGAAGATCTATGTTCAAGTCAGCTACACAGGCCAGTTTGGGTATTGTGCTGGCTCCGTCGGGTGTTGGTAAAATCACTGTTGTAAAGCTGTGTTGACATCTTGTTTCTCTTTTCTCTTAAAAAGTGAGGAGGGTTTCAGAACGGCGGCCTGTCTGGGTGAGTGTTATATCATTGTGTACAAGTTCAGGTGATAGCTGCTTAGCTTACGGTTAGCCAGTCAGCTGTTAGCTGCGGCGTTAGCCTGCTGGGATCACTGCGTGGCCTACATAGGTTGGGCCTACTGTTAGCCAGTCAGCTGTTAGCTGCGGCGCTAGCCTGCTGTGATCACTAGGAAACGTTAGCTTGCTGCTATCGGCCAAGGCCCAGCGCGGGGTAGCTCCGGCTCCTCGCGCGCCGCCGCAAGCTCCCCTCTGGTCGCGTGCGCCGTTCGCTCGCCGTCTCGCGGGCAGGGGCAGTAGCGACCGACGGTTGGAGCGGCCGTTAGCTTAATGCTACTCTGTTGAACGTGCTTTGATTATAACATGTTTTAAACGCTCTTGACTACGACGTCATCTTTGACAGAGGATGTTCGTCGAACCTGCCCTGGGCCAGGACGGCAAAGCCTGCGTCAACAAAGGGGACCGTAGCGACGGGTTGGAGCGGCGACGCTGCCCAGGTCGAACAACACAGGACGGCTGTGTTTTCTACGGGGCCTTGAGACTGCACTTTGTTGATCTACGCTCCGGGTAGGACAAGGTTTGGCCAGACCTTATACACGTCTTCTGGCTTTACCTTCTAAATGTTTTGTAAATAACGATGTTTTCCAAAAACGTGTGTTGCTGCAATACATTTAGGATACGACGCAAGTTTTGTGTGAATTGTCTTGTCACTGGTAATTAGCTTCTCCGTGCAAATCGGGTTGTTGTTACAGATGTGAAAATGATCTGGTTGTTGTGTGAGAAACATCATGTGTGTTTATATGTACCGTGTACTCACAACTAAGGGGTAACTAACCTATGAAGCTATGCTTAGTGACAAATGAGTAAAGAATATTCTTTTCTCAGCCTGTGATGACAATGAACAGTGTGTTCACATATTAACAGGTTTTCCTGTTTTAACTGGCCGTATTAAGGGTAAAGTAGGAGGATTGTGTTTTCCCCCCGGTTCCCTGGGACTTCTTCATCCTCCTATCAGAGTGGACATGTTGTTGCACTACATTGTGTCAATGTGTGGTAGGGATACGATGTAACCCTTAGCTTGGTTGCTGAGGTTGTGCTAAATCTGCTGGAGAACCTTTATTTTCCTAAAAGAAAAGATTGTTGGTCGCTTTCGTGTGTGCTTAGCAAGGCCTGTGGCTGATACTAATAGAGAATTATGTATTCTCTCATTATGGAAAACGGCGTTTCCTGGTACCACGGCCTGGGATATTGGGCGTGTGCACCGCAGAAATTCCCCCGCCATAGAGTACGTCACCGTGCGCGTCTCTGTTGGTAGGACTTCCGTGTGCTGTTCAGGTCCATGTGATGGATCTGTTTCGGGGGGGTGGTCAGGGCTCCTCCTCACCAAGCGCCTATTCGGGCCTTCTGTGAGTTCGGACTCCTCCTTCCATCTGAGGGAGCCTCCTTCAGAGTACAGAGCCTCCTCCTCAGATTGTCAAAGTGAGTGGACCCTCTAGAACAGGGGTCTCAAACTCAATTTACCTGGGGGCCGCTGGAGGTAGAGTCTGGGTGAGGCTGGGCCGCATCAAATATTCCACAAAAAAAGGGTTTCAAGTATTCAAAAAAAAAGTACAACTGATCCAATCTTCTCAATCTTTAGCAATAACATTTCAGAACATGAACAGTTCTTCAGAACATGAACGGTTCTTCAGGCTTCTCAGTGGTGTCAGTGGACTCATCCACAGCTACTGTATGGAAATGCACTGTGCATTTTTTTTATTCTATCACAAAGCTGTTTATAAAAGAAATAGGTAAAAACCATATTATGCGTTTTCATCAATAAATAAATGCCCCATATTTTTTTTATAGATTGGGGGCCCCACATTTTTTAATAGATTGGGGGCCCACAAATTGATTCTTTCATGGGGCCCAGAATCTCCAGCTACGCCCCTGGCTGGGACTTTTTCCGTCCATTCACCTTTGAATTGCAGTCGACTTTTCTTTTACTGACCATCTTTGAAAATGCCATATTTTTCTGCTGGCTGCCTGCTGGCGAAAATAGGCTAATAGCTACATTTATCTCACAGAGATAAAACTGGGAGTGAGTTTACTGTAGATACGCAGCGCTGTCAACTCTGCTCCGACTTGAACTGACTGAAAGAGAGAGACGACATGCAGTCCGTGAAGACCCGCCCTACTCCCCTACTCTGCCTCTGATTCGCAGACTGTGGGTGAGGGGGAAAAACGCTGACGGGACGCGTATGTGATTGGACCAGACTCGTACACAGACAGACGGTGGCAGTGCAGGCGGACAGCGCGCAGCACTGCTCGCAGAGGAGAGAGATAGCGAGGATGCATTTGCTTCCACTTTACTTGATATCATATCACTCCGGAATCACGTTTCAACCAAGTCACTAACATAACGTTGCTGTCATGAGCCTGCGCTATGGTAGCCTACAAGTGATCAAATAAATAAAACGTCCAACTCTCGCGCAACGACTCGGCAAACAGTAGTGCGCGGGCCGCATTAACACTACACTTTGATGTCCAGTAGGGGGCCGCAAAATATCATCCCGCGGGCCGCGAGTTTGAGACCCCTGCTCTAGAAGGTGTCCTATTCTATTGTGTATGTATTCGATTCAATTCGATTATTGTGTGTGTATGGGTTCAGTGCCTCTTCCCCGGAGAGCCCTAAAACCAATTTTTTACATGGCTCAAGGTGCAATATATTCTTTTCAATCTGTACAGCTCGCGTGGGAAGTCTCTCTGGGGATTTCCGTCTCCTTCCTATGGGAGGGTGGTGGGATGTAAAAATGTGAACAATTTTTACCCCCGGCTGTGTAGACTGGGATACATACTGTTGGTGCTTCCTTCTTTTCTATTAAAAAAGAGTTGGAGTTAGGAAGTGTCACACCCCTCTTGTCGTTCCCCTGGGCGCCTTGGGGATTCAATGACAGGTCTAAATAGCCTGTTCATTGATGTGGGTGTGTCCCGACGCACGTATAGTGCTAGCTCGCTGTAAACAGGCGACTGACTGGCACGCCTTGGTTGCTTGAGGTTAAAACGGCGTTTTTATAAAGCAACTGGGATGGAGGTTTTTCCTCTTCCGACGACCACATCCCACGACCTGGGTTGGTCTGCTTCTAAGTTCAGTGGCATACAATTTTTTTTATTTTAATTTTTTTGCTTTTTTGTAAATGTTTTCAAGTACCACCAGCAGTACCACCAAGTACCACTAGTGGTACGTGTACCACAGTTTGAGAACCACTGCGTTAGACCAACAACATACGCTGATCAGGGCGATGGCTAAAAAAAAACAAGAAGGCACACTCAAGCTGAAATTGACGTTAATTTGCTCTTACCTGTGGCCGGTGGGATTCCAAAAATAATATTCCAATTATTTGATTGACATCTGGTAGATCGTATGTCCATTTGGCCCACGACATTTTGGCCCACCACAGCATAATGAATCGGGGGTCCCGAAAACGATTCAATGCGATCGGGTGAAGCCCTAGGTTCACGTTATTAGAAAAGTCCACCCGGAGGGCGGTCAGGTGGCGTAACGGAGATTGCGTTCGTCACCAACCCCGGAGCGGCTGGATTTGCCTGTTCGAATCCAGCTCACAGCTCCGGGGTTGTCACCAGCTTGGCTGGCCGTTCACACTAATACAATTGGCAGTATTAGAGGGTGGGAGAAGCTGGCGGGGTGGGTCCGGGTCGTTGTAAACAGCGACGTTGTAAGAAGCGGTTGATTGGCTGGACGTGTGTCGGAGGAAGCACGTGGTAGCCTCCACTCTTCAGGAGGTCGGGGGTCAAGGACTACAGCCCCCTCAGCATCGACGGGGCACCGGTTGAGAGAGTGAACAGTTTCAAGTACCTCGGAGCCCACATATCCGAGGACTTGACATGGACCACACACATTGACAGTGTTGTGAAGAAGGCACGACAACGCCTCTACTTCCTCAGGCGCCTAAGGAAGTTCCAAGTCAGTCAGAAGATCCTTAGGAACTTCTACTCATGTACAATAGAGAGCATCCTGACCGGCAACATCACCTCCTGGTTTGGGAATAGCACTGCACAAGACCGTAGCAGACTACAAAGAGTGACACGTTCAGCCGAATGCACAATTGGAGGGGGGCTTCCCACCCTCCAGAACATTTACAACAAGCGGTGCAAGGGGAAGGCTAAGAGAATTATTAAGGACTCGAGCCACCCGAACAACTGCCTCTTTGAACTGCTGCGGTCAGGCAAGCGATACCGGAGTCTTAAGGCGAGCACAGAAAGACTCAGAAGAAGCTTCTATCCCCAGGCCATCAGGCTGCTAAACGAACAATAATCACTATGCAACAACCATCAAATGCACACAGCACACACACCCACACGCACACACTCACTCAAACAAACAACACACTGCAGCACCCACTCTCCACACTTTAGATCACACAAACACACTTACACTTTATATTTATTGATAAAGGATTTGCACTACAACTTGTACACCTACTGTGAATTGTACCTAAATTGCACCTCGTCCCATTTCTCCATTTCTGCCTTGCACTATATAGTATTGTATATTAGAACACTGCACAGTATTGTATATTGTATGGTAACTACGTCTATTCTGCATCGAACATTGTACATATGTCTAAACTGAACACTGTGACCTCATTTTCTTTTTACTTCTAATTTTACTATGTTATTTTATTCATACTTATCTTGTCTTGCACAGTCTCTGGAGCGCAACAGTAAGAAGCATTTTGTATAAAAGTATTCTGTACTTCTGTATGACAACTATTAAAGAAACTTGAAACTTGAACTCTCCCAGACCGACTGTGGGGGGTAAGTGCGCAACCACCAGGAAGGGGATTGGGAATTGGCATAACGACTAACATTGGGATGGGAGAAAATCGGAGGAAAAAGGAGGGGGGAAAAGATCAATAAAAAAAAGAAAAGTCCACCGGACCTATATAATCGACGCACAGCCCAATACACAGAGTTTCAAAGGAAGTGCAATACCGGCCGCATCCCACCAGGCGGCGGTATTGGACTTTTGCAATCTCAGACTCATTCCCTATGATAACACCAGGCTCCCTGGATGGATAATGATGGAAATAGCGAATAAAAGAAATAACGATCAAATTGGCGGCCAATAACGAGTTTAATCGTTGTTGGCAGAGAAAGAGTTCATGATGACTAGGCTTCACTTCAGATTAGGGCACACAATAGCATCTGCAAATGATTTATAGATGTTTTATGAATGTCTTAACAAATCATTTGTTAAACATGAAAAGAAAAGTCTGGTAATTGCTTTGCGTGTATTCATAAAAGTCCACAAATAAACAAACTATTAGACATTTGTTAATGATGAATAGGCTTCACTTTAGATTAGGGCACACAATAGCATGTGCAAATGATTTATATATGTTTTATGAATGTCTTAACAAATCATTTGTTGAACATGAACAAATAAATGGAGGTACAGTATAGTCGTTTTTTCACATCCATTTTTCAAAGCATCTACAAATGTGTTACTACACATTAAACATTATTTAATGATGAACAAATCAAGTACAAACAATGTTGATAATGAGTTATAAATAATGTAGAACTAACTTGTAAATGTTATACAATTAGTTATAAATGATTTAATAATTTACGAATGTATATAAATGGTTTGTTCATGATTAGTTCATTATCTACAAATACCTTATAAAAGGTATAACTGAGTGTTATTATAAAGGGTTACCCAAAATTGCTGTGCCTGAGAATAAAAAAGATATGTTTAATCATCTGATTAATGGTAATATCAGTTCTATGTTCCTTTGTGGGGTAAATTAAATGATATAATTGAAATTGTAAGTAAATTCAAAAACAAAACATCAACTGATTATCAAAGAAGTAATGGATTCTATTGTAAAACCTTTGACCTATTGTTACGGTAGGTGTGTTGGACCCAGGTGCAGTGTAGAACAGATAAGACGATAGGCAAGTTTTTCAAAACAATGAGCTCCTCTTTATTTTGGAGTAGAGAATGAATACGCATATGATGGGAGAAATGTCCGTCTCCAAGACGCATTAGAACAACTTCACAAATCAAAAAGTAAACTATGCAATAAAACGGGGAAAATAAGGGGAAGACAACAACAAGTTAAATATTAAACTCGTCTAACGACGATGCTTCAAATACACACGTAAACATAACATTCAATTACTGATCACTTCGGTAGTCAAAGCGACACGACAGCTAAGACAAATAGCGAAAGTACTTATTCCAAAACGGATTTGACACGACAGTCAAAGAGACATGAAAATGAACAGCTTATCCTCCGTGGCAAGGAGTGATAAGACTTCAGCAAGAATGCATAGAACTACTTACGGCAAAGGTTCAGTGATCGACTGACGACCTAATATAATAATGCATAATGCAGGACCTGTTGCAGAGGTCTTTATTCGGCATGCAACGACACTCAATGTTTTTTTAGCAGTACACACACAGCGGTTAGTTTTTAGCACACACACCGGAACACACACGCATGCATTGTCTCTTTAGAATCGCCGATGCGATTCGTCTCTGCGATTACCCATCCCGTCGTCCTTCCCCCCCAAGGGCAGCCGGGAGCAGACAGGCGTCAACGTGAGCCGCACCAGGGGACCAATCCAAGTGCTCCTGTCCGTCTTCGTCAAGGACGCCACAGCGTTAGCGATCTGTTGTTGTGCATGTTTTTCCATAGGGTTTATCTTATCGGGGGGGAAACCCTTGCGAGCATGGGGAGAACATGCAAACTCCACACAGAAAGGCCTGGGAGATACCCCACCTGGGTACCTGGCATCATGGAAACCTGGTCCCCAAGCGGGAATCGAACCCTGGACCTTCTTGCTGTGAGGCGACAGTGTTAACCACTACACCACCGTGCCGCCCTGACTAGTAACCAGGGAGAACGAAAGGTTATGTATATAACCTAGTTATATGAGTACTGGCTAAGCGTCCCGCTCTTAAAGGGGAACTCCAACATTTTGGGAAATTAGCTTATTTAACATCTTCCCTGGAGTTAGACAAGAAGATACATACCTTTTTTGTCTCTGTGCATGCATTTTAGCTTTGGTAATAGACGCTCCGTTAGCATAGCTTAGCTTCATCACTGGAAGTGAGGCAGGACAGTAGCCTTACAGTGCCTTACAGTGTATTGCAAGGTCTGACATTGACCAAACTTGATATGCATGACCTTGGTGGGCTCTAGGTCAACTCCTGAAAAGGGGGTCAATGTCAGACTTTGCAATCAAAAGTTAGGGGGCTAATAACCCTTGCCATAATTTCAGTGCGCCCGCTAACTTTTGATTGCAAGGTCTGACATTGACCCCCTTTTCAGGAGTTGACCTAGAGCCCACCAAGGTCATGCATATCAAATTTGGTCAATGTCAGACCTTGCAATACACTGTAAGGCTACTGTCCTGCCTCACTTCCAGTGATGAAGCTAAGCTATGCTAACGGAGCGTCTATTCCCAAAGCTAAAATGCACGCACAGAGACAAAAAAGGTATGTAACTCCAGGGAAGATGTTAAATAAGCTAATTTCCCAAAATGTTGGAGTTCCCCTTTAAGCCTATCGAGATATACCTCATCTCATGTACCTACTGTACTCCACTAACGAAAAACAAATATGCCCATCACCTGCCGGGTCCCGCCCCTATGGAGGCGTAGCCTATAAGACACTAGGCATGGTCACCAAACACTCTTCCTCGCCAAAAAACCCGTTTCCAGGAAAAGATTCCTCAAAAGGGAACTCAGGGCCGTTAAGAGCGGGACGCTTAGCCAGTTTTCCTTACCGCACAAATTTGCGAAATATTTTGTACCGCGGACGGTAATACCGCAAAAAAATAATAATAATTTGAAAGCATTTTTTCCCCCTACTCTTTATAGCATATAGCCTGCCTCTAGTCCAATGGCTACTGCATAGTACCTACTCGACTCGACCCACTTTAGGTACCTGGTACTTCGTTCCTTTTCCACTGCAGGTACTACTCAGTTTGTCTCCGTGTGGGGACGCTTGTGTACACTGAAAGCTCCGTGAGCATAGCTATGTCAAAGGGCTTGCAGCAAGCCAGAGTTTAACACAGTTTTAATCAATCAATCAATCAATCAATCAATCAATAACAAAATTAACCAGACTCTCGTTTTGTCTATTCTGCTAAAGCTAACGTCACCTCTCATTGTGTCTATTCTACCAAGCAACTCGGGTTTAACGTTACCTCTCGTGTCTATCTGCTGACGTTAGCAACAACAATAACAAGCTTAACACATCAGCGATATTTTTGTGACACTACTCTCCGCTCGGTGGTAAATTGGGTTGATGTCGGTTTTGTTTCATCAATAAATGAGGCAGAATACACAGTGAATCCATCCTTTTTTGTTTATTGCACTTGGTCCTGTTGCAAACAAATCCTGAACGAATCCTTACTTAGCGAGCCAGTAAAGATGGCGGCGTTCTGCTTTTGTGCAGGACGCTCCAACGTGTGACGCGTCTCTCTTCTGACCAATCAGTGGTCTGCAGTGTTTCACGTGACTTTTCTGGTACCACTTCTACCCAATAGGGTCGCTTGGAACCTCGACAGAGGAGTAGGGTATATCTGCAGAGCCGCAAGCCCAACGAGAGCAGGGAACTTTATTATTATTATAAAAAACAGCGGTGATGCGGTATTCAGCCTAACTCTGTGGTGGGCGTGATGTAACAGCGATACCGCGATAATGCGATTATCGCGGCAGCTCTACCCATACCCACACACTCCTGCTACCCTACCACAGGACGGGAAGCAGGAAAGGTCACAGACCCCAGAACCGCCTGGGAGACAGAACCCCCGGTCATGTCCATGAGGTAAACCTTACAAAGGGGCCCGGGGAGGACCATGAAGCTGCAGCACAGATGTCCTCCACCGAGGCCCCACCCAGCAGAGCGGTAGAGGCTGCCACCCCACGAGTGGAGTGCGCCCTGACGCCCCCAGGGGGATCCAGCCTGGCCAACATGTAGCAGAGGGCAATGCCCTCGCACAACCAATGGGACAGGCGCTGTCTTGACAGTGCCTTACCGGCATGAGAACCACCGTGACAGACAAAAAGCTGATCGGTGACCCTGAGGTCCTGAGTACGGCTGAGGTAAATTCCCAAGCACGGACCGGACATGACAGGTCAAGGCCCGCATCTAACTCACTAGCGTGAGGAGGCGGATGAAACGCCTGAACCACAATATCCCTGGAGCGGAAGAACTCCGGATATTTTTAGGCACGAAGGCAGGATTAGGCCGCAGAGTGGCACCGCAATCGGAACGAAAGACAGGCACTCTGGTCGTACCGAGAGAGCACAAAGCACACCCACGCGTTCAGCGGAGGTGACGGCCAGCAAGAACGCGGTCTTGAACGACAGCTGTTCCAACGGCGCTTGCTCAAGAGGCTCAAACGGGGCCAAGGACAACCGACCGAGGACCAATTGAAGATCCCAACTCGGAGCCAAAGAGCGTTTTACCGGCTTAACGTGTCGGGCGCCAAGCAGGAAACGCTTCACAAGAGGGTGGCTGAACAAAACATCACCCTCAAATCCCTCATGATAAGAGGATATATTTTTTTTATTATTATTAGAGGATTATTATTTTTCCCGGGGGGCCGAATGAGCAACTGAAAATATGTTGGAGGGCCGGGCCAAAATTCCAAACTCAATTATGCATAATATACATTTTATTTCTATATAAAAAGCAGTAAATGGCATTGTTTTGACCCCTGGTAAGAGTGTATGTTATTATTTGGCAATTAAAATGTGAGGTTAGCTTTAAAAAATATCATTTATTCAAATAGAATTTATTTCCAAAATGATGAACAAAATGTGAAACATTAATAACAAAGGGCATGTATGAAAAAGTGCTATACAAATAAAGTTATTATTTTGAGTTTCATATACTATTGAAACAAGGATTTTCTTAGCTTTCTAAAGACATCACATCATCTTATAGCCAAAATAAACAAGACATGTTACTGAACTGTGTAAAGAAAAGTGTCCCAGTAGCCTTTTTTACTTTACATGCCTATATTAAACATTTAATGTTTTCAGAACTGTGCAAAAAAAAGAAAAAGATGAAGTGTCCCATTTCACTTGTTATATTTCCACATTTTAGTGTTCTTCAGCTCTTTTTTTTCTTCATTCAGTGTGATAAATCCAGTCTCTGTTGTAACAAGTCAATCAAAGTCAGGTTGCATGTCTGAGGTGGAGATGCGAAGCACAGCTGCCAGATGTTCATCAGTGAGAGAGGATCTGTACCTGGACTTGGTAAATGTCATGACTGAGAATGTCTGTTCACATATAGGTGGATCCAAAGAAAACCAACATCTTCTGAGCATGTCTCCTCATGTTTGGAAAGTTCTCCTCCTTGAGAGCAGAGTAGAACTCTAGCAGTGATGCTGACTTAAAGTGCTCTTTCAGTAGTGAATCAGACTGCAGGGCCCCGTTCCCCGTACCTGGATAACTGAGTTAGCCGGATAACTTTCGGTCAAGTCTGACTTAAGCCGGACTTTCCCATTCCCCGAAGCTGGATTGTCTAAATCACCATGACAACAGATCAAAAAGTTTGAGCCTGGTCGAGAGCAGGGTTTAAGTTCAAGTTAGCCGGATGAACCATCGCCACGCCCCCGCAAAGAAGTGACAGCGCGTTTCCTGAAATTATTCCCACAGTCTAGGATCTGCATTATACCATTCTGAATTACGTTTTTGTGCTCCATTCTTCCAGAGGGGGCTTTTGAAATGTAAAATAGACCCAAAATGCTGATACTAAATTCACTTTGTCCTAAATAATGCACGTTATATACCGTGGCGCTCGCTCGGTGCGATGTACACATTATGTGGTTATTTTAACAACGCGCAGCATTGCAAATGTGAATCCCGCGGGGATATCCTTAATGATTGAAACCTATCGCTCGTTTGGCTCTGATTCCTTTCATATTCTCCGCTGTGGATGAGGAGCGAGGAAGGAGAGGAGCGCCTGGATTTTGTTTCATTCAAGCATAAAAGTGTCTATGCGTGGATTGTGGATCTTGTGTGATATTGTAACTGGGATTAAAATGTCTGATGAGATGCGCTGTTTGACGGATTTGAGAAATTGAATGAGCCGTTGACGTCACATTAATGAATGAGAATAAAGAGATAAAACTTCATTCAAAATAAAGAATATTCTAAACACGGGTCTCTCGTTCATTAATGTATAAACAATGAATTTATCTCATCTGGCACAGTGGTGCAGCGGTAGTGCTCAATCCTGGCAACCGGGCGACCGGTGTTCGAAACCCCGTATTTCCAATATAATTTTTTGGAATATAATATTAATGATTATACGCAGAAGTAGCCTAGTTTTAAGTTAAAATATTATAAATCTACATGCATTGAGGATGTCATTCTTTATATAGCTCTCAATGTGCACCAAATTGAATTATTCCTACATTGCAAAAAGAAGGAAAAGACTAGGAGAAGTGGGATTCGAACCCGGGCCGCCTGTGTGAAAGTCAAAAGCAGACACCGTTACACCACAGTGTAGATAAGTAAAAGATCCACCATACATCAATCAATGGGTAAGAGAGCCGTGTCCTTATTCCGTATAACAGTTTAACTAATTATTTTCGCTAGCAAGATCTCATTTGATTATCCATTCCATAAACCTACTGCCAGCAGGCAAGTTTAAAGAAATATAATCTGATTGATTGGGGTAATGAGAATAAAATTAGCCTATAGATAACGCATTTAACTTGTCGGCGAGGTGATTGAGCCGTAATGCAATCTGTTAATAAAGTTTTAAATCAATTAATCAATCAATGCCGTTAGAGAATCAGGATCTCTGCTATCGATACGTGATGGCTTTTCAACTGAAGCGGCCGCGCGCACTTATCCTGGGTCTCAAGTCTGGTTTGAGTTAACGAGACTGAATCCACCTTCGAGGAACATGAAAATCCCGGCTTCAAACATCGGGTTAACTGAAGCTGGATAATGGGACTCTTGATCGACTTAGTTGAACCAGGTACGGGGAATAGGGCCCAGGTCAATGAGTTCAAGCTGAACATCAGTGGGTGCACTATCAACACTGCAGGTAAAGGGAGAGGAAACCAGCTGCATTTCATCCTCAACCTTTTTGAAATCTTGAAAACGCCTTGAAAATTCATCATGCAGTGCTCCCAACATGGATGAGTACCTGTGCCGGTGATAAGCTGATGGTTTGACTTCTTTCAGGGTTTTCATGTGTTTGAGATTGTTGCTGCCTAGTTGCCTTGAAATTAATTGCAACTTTGTCATGAAGGCTTTCACATAGCTATGCATTTCATGAGCAAAAATGCCCTTGCCCTGCAGTTGTGTGTTCAGTAGGGATGGGTACCGTTCATATTTGAACCGATACGGTACCGGTACCTGTGAATCGATACCGGTACCCAACGGTACCTTTTTTTCTGTACTTTAGTCTCTAAAAATGTAATCTACCTACCTCAGTTGTGAAAAAAGAAATCCAAACTTCAAATAACCACACTTTCGACCGTTTTCGGCTTGCCCCGACTGCTTTGTTGTTGAATCAAGTCAAATCCTAGGTAAGCGTATATTGTGCGTGTGAAAATAAAAAAGTTAAAAAAAAAGAAAAAAAAAAATCCTTTTTTTTTTTATTATCATGTAATCTTTCGCGGGCCGGTCAGAATCATCCCGCGGGCCGTACAATGCCCAGGTCTGATATAGCTGCTGCATATACCCTCACCGTCGAAGCCGACAGTCTATCAAGGAGAGACTGGAGGTAACAAGGACAGTATCCAGGGGGCAGGACACCGGTCCCTGCCCCCGCCTTACACCACTCTTGGAACATACGCCATCTGCCCGCGTAAGCGCGACAGTGGCGTACCCGTCCCAACAACTGACCTAACAGATGTATGGGGAAAGAATCCCAGGCGGCACGGCATCGGTCCCAGACCTGCCTGGCTATGTCCGGACGTAATCCCCACCCGTCAGGATGAGGACCGCCCCGCGACAGTACACCTGTACCCACATTCACCCTGCTGGGGATGTGGGGAGCCCTCAGGCCGCGCAGATGGAGGACGCCCATAGCCAGCCACCCGCCGCCTGGTGCAGACGGGGGGAGCGTACTCCCCCTGTCTGTCGATATACGACACTGACGTCGTATTGTCTGTCCTGATCAACACCGTTTGAGGACCAGAAGGACCGCTTTCAATACCAACACATTGAATGTAGCGCAGACCGGGCAGCATGGTTTGCCAGCTGCCCCCTACTGCGTTGGCCCGACGCGTCACCAGCGAGGGAGGCGTCGGTGAAAAACGTGACGTGAGACAGCGCCGTAACCGTCCTAGGACGGAACCTCCCGAGCGTGTCGACAACACGCCCTGAGAGGGATGCCCATAGCACTCCAACCGTTGACTGGGAAGAGGAGTACTCTACTTCCAGTCTACAGCAAACCCCAGGCTGGTAGGGACCTGCCTGGTACGAGACCCGACGATCCACCTTGACCACGAAGGACCAGAACGTCGTCAGGGCAGAATACACTTCGTAACCCCTGACGACGCAGAGGCCCCAGTGCGGCCTCCACGCACTTGGTGAAGATGCGGGGAGCCAGAGAAAACCGAACGGCAGCCTCTGGTACTCATACGCTAACCCTGCAAGGAAGCGTAGGTAAGCCCTAGGATTGGAGATGCGAATACGCATCCTACAGGTCTATGGAGGAGAACCAGACCCCCACCTGACAGTGTTCAACAGGTAGGAGACGATCCAAAAAATGCTGAACCTTCCCATGGGACACTTTTGGGACAGGTCCAGCATGGGTCTGACACCCCCCCCTCCCGATTTCTCAGGCACCAGAGAACACCGGGAGGAGAACGCCATGACGATGGCTTGCTTCGTCCACAGAGATTGGATCTCGTTGACCAGAGCTGTCACTGCTGGTGACCCTGCCAATAGGGTCTGTACCAAACCCGAAAACGGGTGGGGTTGTGTAAACACAAGTCCCCGCCTCAGCGTTCTCTCCATCCACCTCGACATATGGTACTGCCGTAGTCATATGTGATGACACTCCCAACGCACCTGCCGCCATGTGGCGCAGGTCCGCCAGGAACTGTAGATAGTCGGCCCGGTCCCACCCGCTGTGCGTAGCCAACCTTGGACCCTTGCGAGCAGAGCGTTCCGTGGAGTCGGGTTGGAACCCGACACTACCCACGAGGCAATCGCACCCAAGGGGGGACCCCGACAGAAAGGGCCGGTTTGATATGGGGGAAGCTGACATCAATCCAGGTGACAGAAAAAAAAAACACTGAACACCCCTCCAGAACATGCTGAGGAGTTGTTCTGCAGCCGGACATGCAAGGCGTGAGGACCCCATGGGTTCCTACACACCGTAGCCCTGCAGTGATATTACTACCACCTAAATCACGCGCACCTCTTCATTTCAGACCACTGCCGATCTCGCAGGAGTGGAAGGTACCAACATGATACCTGGCCTGGCGAAGGCGAGGCCGGGAAGCCCGCACTGTGTGCCTCAAAAGGTTTCGAGCCCCCCTGCTGACAACACTTATAGTTGACAGACGTAACACCAGGTTATAGCTCTACTGCCACCCGCCAAGCCTCAAGCATCGGCTTCCAGGTGGAAACACTGTTCAAAACCCCGCCGGGGCACAGGATTAACGCTACCTGGCTAGGCTACCTAGCCACGGCCTACCCTGTTGTCAACCCATTTACCCGTAAAAAGGGTAAAATAGGACTCAGCAAAACCCCCACATTAGCTACCGACTGACCTTCATTGATGAACCGGGCAAGAGGAGGGAAAAACGGCCACATCCCACGGCGGAGACATTAGAACAGCGTAGCAGTAGTGTTAGCATTTAGCATTAGCATTAGCATGTAGCTTAGTTGTTTAGCAGGACGCTTCCAGGACCGCTCGGAACCCGTCCACTGCAGTGAAACGTTCACCAAACCATCCCGCCCCTGGTGCCGACACACAACATGGTTGTGTAACAAAACAAACCAGCATTACTAACACCAACATCAATGCCTGTTGACACAGGGCTCACCTGTGTACAAGCCGGCTCGATAGCCAACCTTGCACGCTGCTCCTCGACTTGCTGCCACCAGACGAGGAAACATCAGAATAGGCCCGACGTGTCGCTGAAACATGCCCCGAAGATTCCAGGGGTAAGCAAACCTCCGGTAAGCTTTCAACATTACGCAATTTCTCTAATCTTTTCATAACAACTAGTTACATAAGGCGCACTGCGACCGTTATGATGGAAACGAAATAGAGGAAGAGTGTTTGGTGACCATGCCTAGTGTCTTATAGGCTACGCCTCCATAGGGGCGGGACCCGGCAGGTGATGGGCGTATTTGTTTTTCGTTAGTGGAGTACAGTAGTAGGTACATGAGATGAGGTATATCTCGATAGGCTTAAGAGCGGGACGCGATGGCCAAGTACGATAATATAACATATAAAGCCAACTTAACTATACACACCAGGTACCAATTAGAGCAATCAGGGCAGATAGACAGGGCTTTTGCTCCAAGATGAAAAAATAAAAATAAAAAAACTTTACACCTATTATGCAATCTGTCTTTTCAAATAGGTGTTTTTCCAAATAATATGAAATCAGCAAAGGTAATTCCAATATAAAAAAATGGAGATAAGCATCGACATTTTAAACTGTAAATCCGATAGTCTTATTGCAAAAGTGGGCCATCCGGAACCTTTATAAGGCTGGTTACTATGACCACACAAATCCACTGTCTATAAAGTCTCATGTTATGAAATGTAATGATTTGGTTTATTATAAAATTATGCAAATGTAACGGGTGTAAAAACTCACTCCCCAGAGGCATCCAAACTGAGCGCTTAGGAGGGAATTCCTTTCTTGGCGCAGCGGTTTGTGATGTCGCCCGCAGTGCGGACGCCTGGGGTTTGACTCCCACTCAAGGCATGGTCGAATTCATGGCAGGGGCGAGTTGCCTCTGTTACACTGGTGCCGTAGATCCGGATGCCTTGGGTGGTGTGAGTTTAGGGGGGGTGAGTGTAACGGGTGTAAAAACTCACTCCCCAGAGGCACCCAAACTGAGCGCTTAGGAGGGAATTCCTTTCTTGGCGCAGCGGTTTGTGATGTCGCCCGCAGTGCGGACGCCTGGGGTTCGACTCCCACTCAAGGCATGGTCGAATTCGTGGCAGGGGCGAGTTGCCTCTGTTACACAAATAATGTACAGAGCTAAAGCAAAGTTACTCCAAAGGCAAAGGTGTGCAAAGCTTTTTTTCAATACATGAAAGAAAATATGATTTGAGAGACATTTGTAAATTTACTGTTCAAAAAGCTAAGAAAGGGATTAAAAGGAGATGTATTTCTATTGTTGGGGTTAACTTGTGGAACAATGCTGATATACATTTAAGAATGAGTCATTCGCTTTATTTTTTTTGTATAGCTATTTTTGAAGATTGCAAATGTGAATAATTCTTTTTTTTGTTATTTTCTTTTACAATACTGTTTTGGAGTCTTAATTTTGTTAATTTTGTTAAGAATATAGGGCAGGCATGTATAAGCATTATGCATCAGTCTGTACCTTTTCAGTCACTGCCAAATCAAAGATTGTGGAATGATTGTGCATATTGTATTGTATGTGCTGAGCCCTCTTCTCTACTTCCTCTTCACCCACGACTGCAAACCGGCGTGTGGCTCAAACACCATTGTCAAGTTTGCAGACGACACCATCAAGATCGTCAGCAACAATGACGAGTCGGCGTACAGAGAAGAGGTCCAGTACTAGCTCAGTGGTGTGCAAATAACAACCTGGCCCTCAACACCAAAAAAACTAAGGAGATAGTGGTGGACTTCAGGAGAAATAAAACAGGCATCAATGGAGAGGAGGTTGAGCGGGTCAGTAGTTTTAAATTCCTGGGAGTCCACATCTCTGAGGACCTGTCCTGGACCACCCACACCTCGACCCTGGTCAAGAAGGCCCATAAGCGCCTGTTTTTCCTGAGGAAGGTGGCCAAACTCCACCTACCCCCTCCCGTGCTAGCAAACCTTTATTGCTGTACGATTGAGAGCATCCTCACCACCTGCATCCAGGCACGCGGGAACTATAAAACGGCAGGGGGTGCTGGGGGGTCGCCAGATAATTTTTTTTTTTTTTTTTTTTTTTTTTTTGCTGTGAGGCCACTGAACTTAGAAGCAGGCCAGGCCAGTGTTTCTATTTGCACCAGCGCAATAGTTAGATAACCTAGGTGGGGAACAACCAGGAGATCACTGCAACTCACACAAGTTGGAGAACTATCTCTCTCTCTCTCTCTCTTGCTCTCACACACACACAAAGGGAGCCGCATGTGATTGGTGGAGGCGGGATCCTTACGAAAAACTGCTAATCATTGACACATGCTAGCCTGTAATAATCCCCCCCAGAAAAATGTACTTTGCATTTGATATATTGCAAATATATGCCATCACACACACTGACATTTAAAGGGTTAGAATTATAAAATGAATATGTGGTGTTATGATCAGGGCTGAAGTTGAATAAAATATTGTATTTATCAATTACAAAAAACTGAAAATCCATAAAAATCTGTGTTGTTGCTAATCATACATTAGCCTGTTTTTTAACAATAAGTTGTGATGCCATCACAAACACTGGCATTTAAAGGGTACAAATAAAAAAAATGCCTGCACCAGAATGCAGGAAATGAAGTCTTTGTAACAAAAAAATTCCTGGTGGGGGACCCCCAGACCCCCTGCTTAAAAAGTGGCCTGACTGGGGCTATATTTCCTGGCCTGAATGATTTCCCCAGTCCGGCCCTGGTTAAAAGCCTCCAATGCTTATTAGTGTGTGTGCGTTTGAACGTTTGCATGTTTCAACCATACATTTCCATTTAAAAAAAAAATGTTTTACCTCCTAAAATAGTGGGGGTCGCGGCTCTCTGACACAGTTTTTTTTGGGTCGTGGCCTGAAAAGTTTGGGAACCCCTGGTCTAGCCTGTACCCCCCAGACATGTTGCTGGCCCTGTCAAAACAGTATCCTATCAGCCTCTCCATGGGCAGGTCGAGGCGTAAAAGTATTTTATACACAAAAACAGCGTCTCGGCTGTTGTGTCTGGGCCGGGCATTGTAAAAACCCCAAAAGAAGTTCTGAGCTTCCAAGTTGTCATCGGCTAACGGTATATTACACGAGAATTGTTCTTTTCCAGTGAGTGACATCAGTGGTTCCGTCAGCGCTCAAGCCAAAGATTGGGCTTTTGGATGCTTTGCCTCTAATTTGTCGCTGAATATCATGGGCAAGCAGCTGTAAGATTTAGTTTTGGATGTTGTTGGACATCCAGTTGTCTCTCTTTTGGAGCCAATTCTTCAACTCGGGATCAGACTCGGTGCGCACTCTTTCCATCATGAGCTGCCATAACACCCCATCCCTATTTGCATCACCCCTCAGTGGAAGTTCCCCTATACCTGGCGGGTATAGGGGAACAGACTCAGTTAACTCTTCAATACCTGATGCTGAGGCTGAACCTGTCGTCTCTGTCTCTCTCTGACGTTTATCAGATTTAGTGGGACTGTCACTGGGACCGGCGGGACGTTTCGAAAATAAATCTGATATTTTTCTTTTCTGCGAGTGAGACATTCTGTGCTAGCAAAGTCTGACTACTAGCTCAAATCGACTGACTGCGCAAGCACTGTATCACAGTAGCTCAGTGGTTCGTGGCGCGTGGGAAGGGCGGGAGACGGGAGGTGAATACAATTAGTTGTTTCACCTGTCATTCAATCAGTCTGTGACAGTCTGTCATCACTCGAAAATCTACTCGGTTTTACACGTATGATTGTGTACATACAGTAGTGTAATGAATGAATGAAAACTTTATTTAACAGATTGGAGAATAGCTACAATACAGTACGGCTCAATACACACAATATTAAAATGGTGACGTGCTTTGAGCAGGATAAACTTATAATATACAGTGTTACAGTTATACAGTTACAGTATATACAAATATATAAATACTGTCATAAAAAAGAAAAAAAATAATTATATATATATTTTTTTATTTTTATTTTTTTTTGCAATAATTGAGAGGGGGTGCTGCAGCACCCCCCGCACCCCCCCTTCCCGCGTCCCTGCCTGCATCTCAGTCTGGTATGGCAAATGCACTGTAAAGGACCGGAAATCACTGCAGAGGGTAGTGAACATAGCCCAACACATCACCAAGACCCCACTCCCCCCCATCTCATCAGTCTATGAGAAGCGGTTCTCACGGAGAGCACGAACATCATCAGAGATGCTTCTCATCCGAACCATGGACTGTTCACCCGCCTGCGGGGTACTCACTCTGGGGCATGCTCCCAGGCAGAACCAACAGGACCACAAATAGTTTCTTCCCCTCAGCTGTCAGACTACTGAATCAAAACACTGCTTAGCCCACTGCACCTCACTGTATACCCATAGCTTATGTAGACTTTATTTTAATTATAATTTTTTTCTCACCATCGCCCATTGTGCTAACCATTGCACTTTACTGTACAGATTTATTTATATGTATCTTATTGCAACTGATTGTTGATTGTCACATCCTGGTTGGACGTACACAATTTCATTGCACTTGTCTTGTACTGTGTAATGACAATAAAGTGAATCTAATCTAATCTAATCTAAAACTACTACTACTACTACTACTACTACTACTACTACTACTACTACTACTACTACTACTACTACTACTACTACTACTACTACTACTACTACTACTACTACTACTACTACTACTACTACTACTACTACTACTACTACTACTACATTGCATCACAACCACATCATCCATGTAAAGTATCCATGTTTATCATGCTTAAACCCAGAATAGTGAGAGGTTCTCAACAACAACATGTACTATGTAAACTATTGTGCAAAAGTAGATTGTTGAAAGGTTCCAAGGAACAAGTCCTTGGTAAAAGGTTCTGCACTTTGTGTGAGCTCTTTAGACCAGTTAGCAATACAAGGATATGAAACTCGTTTTGGGTATGCAAATTCAGGCCCAGAATTTACATCCAGTTGACAATTACTAATTCAATTCACAAACACATTCAGATGCATTCCCCTTTAACAACCCCTACATGGTTTCAACACCGAGGGCTAGATCCACAAAGAATGGATTGCACGGAGCAAGTTTCACCCTTACTTACAATTCATTATGAATTGAAAATGGGGGACCCTGATGTAAACAAGACGAAAGTCTTTCTCTGGTCTGCATCCCCTTAACAATTGTGTGTATTGAGCCGTACTGTATTGTACCCATTCTGCAATCTGTTAATAAAATGTTCATTAGATACAGTAGATAGGAGCTGGTTTTGCTTCTTGCAGGTGTCAGGTGTCCTCCAACAACACACTCAAAGTATAGGCTCACACACACACACAAACACACACACACACACACACACACAAACACACACAAACACACACACACACACAAACACACACACACACGTCTATATAGGTATTTTAGACACACTGCCGGTGTCAGTTACTCCTATTGTTATAAATGTATAGACTGGAGCAATGATGACAAAAGAGCTCCACCCATTATCCCTCCTATAACGCCCTGTACCAGAATCTGGTACAGTATCTCTCCTTATGTATAAATACATACAGTATAGTCAAGTGAGCTATCGCCAAAAACGTCAACATTTCAAGAATTCAACCAAATCTTTCTTTGCAGTGAGGTTTCAATGTGTTTCATGAGGCTACCAGCACACAGCAAGGACCATGTAATCTGCTACCAGCACACAGAAAGGACCATGTAATCTGCTACCAGCACACAGGAAGGACCATTTAATCTGCTACCAACACACAGGAAGGACCATTTAATCTGCTACCAGCACACAGAAATGACCATTTAATCTGCTAATAGTACACAGGAAGGACCATGTAATCTGCTATTTAATCTGACAGCAGTGATGTATGAATTTTTTTCTTCTAAGAAGCTGCTTTCTTAATGAAAGGGGCAGCTGGGCCATATCTGTGCATGAGCCTGGAAGTGTGTTTGATGTAACATGCCAGACAGACAACCATGAATAGTAGGGCTGGGAATCACCAGAGGCCACAGGTTATGGTATTATCACAATATTAGAGTCACAATATTGTAATATTGCGATATTGTCATATTATGCAAATTATGTCCCCAACGGAAAAACGTTGTCAACATCTTCAACAAAAATAATATATATACATTTACATTTACATTCAGTCATTTAGCGACAAGTTCTGTACAATAGGGTTCTGTACAACAAGTCAGCAGGAAGGGTACAACTCTGGCAGCTAAGGGTAAGTGATATTGTTCGTCAAACAGTGTCGAACTTCAGTGCATAGTAGTATAGGCATATATTAGCATAGTAGATAATAGTATATAGCATAGTAGATTACTTAGTATAGCAAAGTACATAATAGTAAAAGACAGTAAGAAGGTTAGTAATTTTTATTTATTTATCTTTTCTTTTTTATTATGTCAGATAGTGATTGAAGAGGTGTGTTTCTAGTCGACGGTGAGACGTTTGATCCACCACCACCCATGACCCCCCTGGAGCTTGGATAGGAGTGGGTCTGAGATACTGGAGCTTGGATAGGAGTGGGTCTGAGATACTGGAGCTTGGGTAGGAGTGGGTCTGAGATACTGGAGCTTGGGTAGGAGTGGGTCTGAGATACTGGAGCTTGGGTAGGAGTGGGTCTGAGATACTGGAGCTTGGGTAGGAGTGGGTCTGAGATACTGGAGCTTGGGTAGGAGTGGGTCTGAGATACTGGAGCTTGGGTAGGAGTGGGTCTGAGATACTGGAGATTGGGTAGGAGTGGGTCTGAGATACTGGAGCTTGGGTAGGAGTGGGTCTGAGATACTGGAGCTTGGGTAGGAGTGGGTCTGAGATACTGCATGATATTCGAGAGAGGAGAGGGTGAGATCCGGTAGTGATATTATTATGCCTGTAGTCCAGGAGGGAGAGGTCAGAAGACCAGTGCCTCCACCACGTCTGGATGGTCTTGGTGTGTGAGTGAAGGTGTCTGCTGTAGATAAAGCTGCAGGCATCAGAAAAAGACATAGTACATAGTAGCTAGTAGTATAGACATAGTAGCATAGTACATAGTAGATAATAGTATAGACATAGTAGCATAGTACATAGTAGATAGTAGTATAGACATAGTAGCATAGTACATAGTAGGTAGTAGTATAGACATAGTAGCATAGTACATAGTAGGTAGTAGTATAGACATAGTAGCATAGTACATAGTAGATAGTATAGACATACAGTAGTAGCATAGTACATAGTAGTATAGATATAGTAGCATAGTAGATGCACCTTCATCTTGTTAGAGATAGGTACAGGGAATTAAGTGGCTTGTTGAGTTGTCTCGCTAAAAAGTCTTTGAA
Source organism: Notolepis coatsorum (assembly GCF_963971535.1). Classification (NCBI taxonomy): domain Eukaryota; kingdom Metazoa; phylum Chordata; class Actinopteri; order Aulopiformes; family Paralepididae; genus Notolepis; species Notolepis coatsorum. The sequence continues at coordinate 38,290,635 of NC_140178.1, forward strand.
TTACAATATAGGACAAAACAAGTGCTCCTCTTTGACATGGTATTCTATGTGAACCATGTTAAGCATCCATGTATTCCCATGTTAGTATAATGCAGCCCTGTCATGCCCAAAGCCCAAAGGCAATGCCTAAGTACCGTATAACGACTGTCAGGAAGAGGCCCAAAGCAAACACACTTTATGTAAACATATTCTCACACAGACACACACACACACACACACACACACACACACACACACACACACACACACACACACACACACACACACACACACACACACACACACACACACACACACACACACACACACACACACACACACACACACACACACACACACACACACACACACACACACACACACACACACACACACACACACACACGCACACACATTTAACCACACACAAATGAAAGTCGTCTAACACATTTAACATGTTTAGGCATATTTAACTTAATTCTTGAATTAGCAGAAATGTTTTAAAGCGTGTTCTCTGTATGCTTCATATGTAAGAGTCTTTGTCAATTATCAAAGATCACAAGCCTCGAATTAGAATCAGAGAATGTTGCAGAAACACAGTGGCAGCCATTGTAAAAGCCTGTACATACATCTGTAAATACGCTGCATAGCAGACCTCTTCCAAATAGCTGTTGACAGATGTCAATTTATAATTCACAAGCAGTGCTTGAACAGATGAAGACACACATAATTCCATTCCAAGAGTGTTGTGTTCATTCATAGTTAATGACAGGAGAGATTGAGTACGTTCTTGTGATATCTCACATTCACTGGATTGACAAATACATGGGCTGTCCAACAAATAAAAAAAATGTATGGTTCTTCAGGGCAAGAGTTCAGTTGATCTTGCAAGTGAAGTTCTTTATTTTGATAATTTTCTTTTATCGACAATTGTTTTCCCCCAAACTATACTTGATTTTTGATTTTGGACCTTGTTTGTGCTGTTGACATATTGGTTTTGATCCTCGCCTAGACAGTGACTCTGATTTATACCGTCTCATCTACCATCGACCACCACTGCTACGACTCCAAACCCCTGCAGTGGGCCCTGTTCTGGCCTTGTTCTGGGCCCATGCATGTATGTTTTACCCTGCAAAACCTTCAACTGTGTACCAATAACACTACTAAGCCTGTAAGTCCTCGCTACTTTCTAACAGCAGCTCCCTGCTACTCTGCAGTCTGCAACAATAACATCACCTGACATTACCACTTTTAGTTCTTAGTACTGGCAGATATTTGTATATCCCCAGCATGGATAGAAAGCCTCCTGGGTGTCCATCACAAAAAATAGGAGAAGGATTTCTCTCCCTCACTTTTTCACTCTACTCAGGGAGCTACTGGAGCCACTGGAGCTAATGGAGCTAACACTAGCCGTTGCCTACTCACAAAGTACCCCGCAGCAGTTTGCCCCGGTCCACTCCAAGGCGACAAGGAAGCGTGTAATCTCCCCGACAACCCTGCCGCTGTTCAGTGAAAGGAACAATGCCTGGTCTCGAGCCAGATGATCCTGTACTTTGATTATCATTCAGAAAACTCCAATAAAGCCATATTATCTAAACTTTTGTATCTACTTTTTCTCCTCCTCTTTTTTCTGTATTTTTCTCCCATCCCAATTGAGTCGTTATGCCAATTCCCCCCTCCCCTTCCTGGTTGTTGCGCGCATTTGCCCCCCACTTGCCAGTCTAGGGAGGGTTGAAGACTATCACACATGTCCCCTCCGGTACATGCAGAGTCAGCCAGCCGCTTCTTTTCACCTGACAGCGAGGACTCTCACTGGGGGAGCGTAACATGTGGGAGGCTCACACTACTTCCCCCAGTTCTCTCCCTCGCTGAGCAGGCGCCCTGACCGACCTGTAGGAGTCGCTGTTTACAACGACCAGGATACACACCCCGCCGGCTTCCCACTCGCTAACACTGCCAATTGGTTAGTATGGATGACCGACCAAGCCGGAGGCACCACTGACAGCTGGATTCGATACCAGTGTCTCTGCGGTGGTAGGCAGGCGCTTCGTCCACTGCACTACCCAGCCGCACCCATCTTATGTAAGGGATAATGTATAGCTACGAGGTCATTGTCGCAAAATAATTGACCGACACGGAGTTTAAAATACCGAGCCGCCGCGGCGAGGTGTTTTAAACGTAGTGAAGGTCAATTATTTTGCGACAATGACCGAGTAAGCTATACATTATCCCGCTTATTACATGGCTAACTTACTAACAATATACCTAATTCATTTGACAAATCGCAGCCCAAATAAAGTGATTATTATTATCGCGGGCAGCAGCCTCTGTTCTGGCTCCGCTGTGTTCTGGTCCGCTCGTCGCTCCGCCCCCTGTCATCGCCGGCAGCACTGAATTGCACTGAAACAGTGTGTCAGTGGGCTTGATTGCGAACAGCTGCGCTCTGCGGTCATTACCTTACATTATCTCATGCACCTTGTCAGAGGCCAGCTTCCTTCTCTCATGCTCCATGTCAGAGGCCAGCTTCCTTCTCTCATGCACCTTGTCAGAGGCCAGCTTCCTTCCTTCATGCACTTTGTCAGAGGCCAGCTTCCTTCTCTCATGCACCTTGTCAGAGGTCAGCTTCCTTTAATCATGCACCATGTCAGAGGCCAGCTTCCTTTAATCATGCACCATGTCAGAGGCCAGCTTCCTTCTCTCATGCACCTTGTCAGAGGCCAGCTTCCTTTAATCATGCACCATGTCAGAGGCCAGCTTCCTTCTCTCATGCACCTTGTCAGAGGCCAGCTTCCTTCTCTCATGCACCTTGTCAGAGGCCAGCTTCCTTCTCTCATGCACCATGTCAGAGGCCAGCTTCCTTCTCTCATGCACCTTGTCAGAGGCCAGCTTCCTTCTCTCATGCACCTTGTCAGAGGCCAGCTTCCTTCTCTCATGCACCTTGTCAGAGGTCAGATTCCTTCTATCATGCACCTTGTCAGAGGCCAGCTTCCTTTAATCATGCACCATGTCAGAGGTCAGCTTCCTTCCTTCATGCACCTTGTCAGAGGTCAGCTTCCTTCTCTCATGCACCTTGTCAGAGGCCAGCTTCCTTCTATCATGCACCTTGTCAGAGGCCAGCTTCCTTCTCTCATGCACCTTGTCAGAGGCCAGCTTCCTTCTCTCATGCACCTTGTCGGAGGCCAGCTTCCTTCTCTCATGCACCTTGTCAGAGGCCAGCTTCCTTCTCTCATGCACCTTGTCAGAGGCCAGCTTCCTTCTCTCATGCACCTTGTCAGAGGCCAGCTTCCTTCTCTCATGCACCTTGTCAGAGGCCAGCTTCCTTCTCTCATGCACCATGTCAGAGGCCAGCTTCCTTCTCTCATGCACCTTGTCAGAGGCCAGCTTCCTTCTCTCATGCACCTTGTCAGAGGTCAGCTTCCTTCTATCATGCACCTTGTCAGAGGTCAGCTTCCTTCTCTCATGCACCATGTCAGAGGCCAGCTTCCTTCCTTCATGCACCATGTCAGAGGCCAGCTTCCTTCTCTCATGCACCTTGTCAGAGGCCAGCTTCCTTCTCTCATGCACCTTGTCAGAGGCCAGCTTCCTTCTCTCATGCACCTTGTCAGAGGCCAGCTTCCTTCTCTCATGCACCTTGTCAGAGGTCAGATTCCTTCTATCATGCACCTTGTCAGAGGCCAGCTTCCTTTAATCATGCACCATGTCAGAGGTCAGCTTCCTTCCTTCATGCACCTTGTCAGAGGTCAGCTTCCTTCTCTCATGCACCTTGTCAGAGGCCAGCTTCCTTCTATCATGCACCTTGTCAGAGGCCAGCTTCCTTCTCTCATGCACCTTGTCAGAGGCCAGCTTCCTTCTCTCATGCACCTTGTCGGAGGCCAGCTTCCTTCTCTCATGCACCTTGTCAGAGGCCAGCTTCCTTCTCTCATGCACCTTGTCAGAGGCCAGCTTCCTTCTCTCATGCACCTTGTCAGAGGCCAGCTTCCTTCTCTCATGCACCTTGTCAGAGGCCAGCTTCCTTCTCTCATGCACCATGTCAGAGGCCAGCTTCCTTCTCTCATGCACCTTGTCAGAGGCCAGCTTCCTTCTCTCATGCACCTTGTCAGAGGTCAGCTTCCTTCTATCATGCACCTTGTCAGAGGTCAGCTTCCTTCTCTCATGCACCATGTCAGAGGCCAGCTTCCTTCCTTCATGCACCATGTCAGAGGCCAGCTTCCTTCTCTCATGCACCTTGTCAGAGGCCAGCTTCCTTCTCTCATGCACCTTGTCAGAGGCCAGCTTCCTTCTCTCATGCACCTTGTCAGAGGCCAGCTTCCTTCTCTCATGCACCTTGTCAGAGGCCAGCTTCCTTCTATCATGCACCTTGTCAGAGGCCAGCTTCCTTCTATCATGCACCTTGTCAGAGGCCAGCTTCCTTCTATCATGCACCTTGTCAGAGGCCAGCTTCCTTCTCTCATGCTCCATGTCAGAGGCCAGCTTCCTTCTCTCATGCACCTTGTCAGAGGCCAGCTTCCTTCTCTCATGCACCTTGTCAGAGGCCAGCTTCCTTCTCTCATGCACCTTGTCGGAGGCCAGCTTCCTTCTCTCATGCACCTTGTCAGAGGCCAGCTTCCTTCCTTCATGCACCTTGTCAGAGGTCAGCTTCCTTCTCTTATGCACCTTGTCAGAGGCCAGCTTCCTTCTATCATGCACCTTGTCAGAGGCCAGCTTCCTTCTCTCATGCACCTTGTCAGAGGCCAGCTTCCTTCTCTCATGCTCCATGTCAGAGGCCAGCTTCCTTCTCTCATGCACCTTGTCAGAGGCCAGCTTCCTTCCTTCATGCACTTTGTCAGAGGCCAGCTTCCTTCTCTCATGCACCTTGTCAGAGGTCAGCTTCCTTTAATCATGCACCATGTCAGAGGCCAGCTTCCTTTAATCATGCACCATGTCAGAGGCCAGCTTCCTTCTCTCATGCACCTTGTCAGAGGCCAGCTTCCTTTAATCATGCACCATGTCAGAGGCCAGCTTCCTTCTCTCATGCACCTTGTCAGAGGCCAGCTTCCTTCTCTCATGCACCTTGTCAGAGGCCAGCTTCCTTCTCTCATGCACCATGTCAGAGGCCAGCTTCCTTCTCTCATGCACCTTGTCAGAGGCCAGCTTCCTTCTCTCATGCACCTTGTCAGAGGCCAGCTTCCTTCTCTCATGCACCTTGTCAGAGGTC
>NC_140178.1:38300807-38308307 GCF_963971535.1 Notolepis coatsorum
AGTAAGTATACAACCCGGTTCTCTAGGGAACTATAGCGATGGTACTTAAATGATTATAGCTGGATACACTAAGGGGGGGGGGGTCCCGCTGGTTGTAAGACAGTAGGAGGGGGGGGTTAGAAGAGCCGCTGGCGGTATCCCATCTGGCCGACGATTTCTTGGGAGAATTCAAAGTCTTGAACACGGTGCCCACAGAACCTCGGTCCGCAGATGAATACAGCTGGACCCTCTGGTGGACGGTAGCTGCCGGTCCACAACGGAGAGACGTGAGGCGACCTCACTGGTGTAGAGCGCCGTCTCACCTGGACTCCTCTCCGGGGGGTAGTTCCAACACTCAGCAGTGTTGGCCGTTATCCATGGAATAATCAAAGCACCCAAAGCATAATCCAAGCCGTGGAAGGCTCGCCGTCGTCCGGGTAGAGTAATCCAATGTACAGGTCCAGTCGCCCTGGCCCGGAGCTCCTCGGATGCAAGCACCACTAGTGGTCTGCCCAGCCTGGTTAAGACTCCAGATAACGTCAGGAACGATGGGGGTACTGATAACTTTATAACTCTAACCGAACGATGCACCATACATAATAGACTATTATTAGCTTAATAGAAATACGTCCAACTCGACGGTATAGTGCCAAACTATGACAATTCAACTATTAATCCACACGATATCTCAATGCCTATTCTGAGGCCAAGTAGGCCTTACTGCACCACACGTGCGTCGTGGGTGAGGCTTCGCGTCTGTTACTCGGTTGGAGGGTAAAGAACTAATGGACTAAAAGCAAGTTCTACTTTACTTGCGCCATATATATATGCGCTGTGAACAAATAGTACCATTCGTATTTCGCCAGACGTATTCCTACGCGGAACCGGGCTTGCCACGACATGTTGGGCGGCACGATTGAACTTGAACCTAGGGGTATGGCTGCTGGCGCCAGCTTCTCGTCCAATGGTAGAATGAAACTATTATGTGCTGTTTAGTAGACTAAAGGGATATTCAGTGCATATTGTACAAGGAATATACAGGGGATATCAAACGATATACAAATACTATTTAAATATATATAAATAAATATATATATTCGGTTTAATCTGATCCTTCACAACAGCCGCCCCCTAATTAGTCCCACCTAATTAGCTAAGCAGAGACAGATTAACCGCACTGTCTACCACTCAAGGTCCGCTGTAAGGGTCAGTCAACTCACAAAGTCATGGGGTCATGGTCATCATCGATAGTGTCTGGGAGTCGGGGCAGTTCTATTAGCCTCGCCACGGGTCGTGTGTAAGTTCGCCCTTGGACGAGTACTTCAGCTGCTCGGACCTTGCCATCGGCACCGGTGATCACTTTGCTTACGCGGCCAGCCGGCCACATAGCTCTGGGTAGTGACTGGTCGATAATCATGACGACTGTTCCTTCTGTCAAATTGTCTCTCTCTTTTACCCACTTCTGGCGGGTCTGTAGAGACGGTAGGTAGTGGAGTAGGAAGCTGCTCCAAAACTTGTCAGCTAGTACTTGACTGTACCTCCACATTCTTCGGCCGTTCGCTTCTTCAGGCCTGTACATTGTCTGGGGTAGCGCGGGGTCCAGCCGCCCCATTAAGAGTGTGTTGGGGGTGACTGGGTCGACATCTGCTACATCACTGGAGACGTAACCGAGGGGCTTTGAGTTCAATACTCCCTCGATCTCCGTGAGGACTGTCATTAGGACTTCTTCCGCCACAGTCTGGGCCCCAAGCACGGCGTACAGGGCTGTCTTTATAGAATGTACTTCTCGTTCCCAGGTTCCACCGAAGTGGGGTGCGTTCGGGGGATTAAACTGGAAGTCAATCTGGGATGGAGCGAGGTGGGTCTTAAGTTCTGGGCCCATAGCTTGGAAGCTCTCTCTCAGCTCTCTTTCTCCGCCTTTGAAGTTTGTCCCGTGATCAGACAACAATGTAGACGGTTTTCCTTTCCGTGATGTGAATCTTCGGAAGGCCATAAGGAATGAGTCTGTGCTCATGGTCGGAAGGAGCTCGATATGTATCGCTCTGGTGGTCATGCATTTGAATACAATACCCCACCGCTTCTCGGTTCCTCTTCCTCTCTTTATATACAACGGGCCAAAACAGTCCATGCCTGTGGAGTGGAATGGCTTGTCGCCGAGTCGGAGGCGACAGGGGGGTAAGTCAGCCATCCGTGGTATGCTGGGCTGCGCGCGCCACTTTCGGCAGTCTAGACAGGTTCGCTGGAAGCGTCGCACCGCTTCTCTTCCTTGAAGTATCCAATAGCGACGTCTGATCTCCGCGAAGACTCTCTCTGCTCCTGCGTGGTGTACATCCTCGTCGTATCTCTTTATGATCAGCTCTGTGACCTTGTGTCGGCTGTTCAAGACGATCGGGTACTTAATGTCATCCGGTAAATCGGGGGCTCTCCGCAGGCGACCACCCACTCTGATGAGATTATGGGCGTCACTCTCGGGTGCCAGGTGGAGCAGTCTGCTGTCTGATGGGACGGGCTTTCCTCCCTGTAGACAGTCTAGCTCATCGGGGAACGAGTCTCTCTGGGCTCGTTGTAGTAGAAGAAGTTCTGCTTCTTTGTAGTCAGCTGCTGACATGTCAGTGGTGGACTGAATCTCTGGGTGGTGCCACAGGAATGTCTTTTGCTGCGCACTCTCTAGGGTAATGCAGTCATCTATGTTGGGGTCTGTGGAGGCGACTGTGCTTAGTCCACAGAACATAGGTTTCTTGTTCTCAGCCTCCTCGTTACTTGCTTCCCGTGGGGTGGGCGTAGGCCACTCTTCTTCCGGGAGCTTGAGGAATTCTGGTCCGTCACTGTAGATGTTGCGACGGGTGAGGTCATCCAGAGACATTCCCCGGGTGATGACGTCAGCTGGGTTGTGTTTGGTGTCCACATACCACCAGCTCGCTGCTTCTGTTAACTCTTGAATCTCGGTGACTCTGACTCCCACGAAGACTTTGTATCTGCATGAATCAGACTTGATCCATGTGAGTACTGTCGTGGAATCTGACCACAAGATTGTTCTGTGCACCGGAATGGTGAGTTCACGTTGGATTAACGTGGCTAGATGCGCTCCTGCTAGGGCTGCGCAGAGCTCTAGACGGGGGATAGATTGTTGCTTTCGTGGGGCTATTCTTGAGCGAGCCAGGATGAAAGCAGTGTGTATCTTTCCTCCCTTCTCTTGGGCACGCAAGTAGGCCACCGATCCATAGGCTACTTCGGAGGCGTCGCTGAAGACGTGTAGATCAATCTTGCATGTCTCTGGCCTCACTGTGGATGGGAAGTAGCTGCGGCGTATATTGACGCCTGGGAGTGAGCGGAGTTCCGTCTCCCACTCTCTCCATGTTGAGGCAAGGTGTGCGGGTATTGGGTCGTCCCAGCCCTGGTCCTTGTCCCATAGTGCTCGTACAATCATCTTTGCCCTGGTGGTGTAAGGTAGAATACATCCCAACGGGTCATATTGTCTGGCGAGTGTTCTGTACACACTCCGTCTGGTGGTCGGTGTCGCCGTCGACCTTCCCTGCTCTGGAGTCAAGGGTTTGTGTCTATAGTGGAGCGAGTCTGTTTTGAAGCGCCAGACTAGTCCTAGTGTCATTTCTTGGGCTTCTCCTGGGATGGTCGCCATCCAGGTCTCGCTGCTGGCAGCCTTGTCCGCGGGGGAGAGGCTGCACAATACGTGCGGGTCACTGCTGGCCCACTGCCTGAGATCAAAGCCGCCTTTGATCAGGGAGGCGCGTAGCTTGATTAGGAGAGCCTCGGCTTCTTCTTGAGTCGAAACGCTTTGTAAACAGTTGTCCACGTAGAAACTGTTCTTCACACTGTGTCGGACCTCTTCATCTGCTGTTGGGTCCTCTGCGACGTGTTTCTGTAGTGCAAATGTAGCACAGCACGGGCTGCATGTGGTTCCGAAGGGGAGTACTTCCCACTGGTAGATGGCTGGGTTCTCATCTCCGATCCTCTCTCTCCATAGGAACCGCAGCAGGGGCTTGTCCTCCTCCACTAGTCTCACCTGCAGGAACATCCCTTTGATATCCCCGCTGATAGCCACCTTGTCCTGGCGGAAGCGCAGTAGCACGCCTAGTAGGGAGGGGCCGAGTGTGGGGCCGGGCAAGAGCTCTTTATTCAGATTTTGGGATCCGATCTGGTAGCTGCAGTTAAACACAATGCGATCCTTGCCGTTGTGGTGGACCTTGTGATGCGGCACGTACCATGATTCGGTCGTCTGATCGGCCTCTTTAATGTCAATCTTTGTCACGTGTCCCGCTGTGATTAGCTTCTCAATCTCAGCGCGGTACACACGCTCTTGAGCGGGGTCTTTGGCTAGGCGCCGCTCCGTGTTCAATAGATAGCGCTCCGTGGCGTCTTTCTTTGCGTGAAAGGTGGGCATTCCCTCTCGCCTCAGGAGTGGAGTTGCGTATCTCATCACTCCGCCGACTGTGACTCTCTTTGTCCCCTGCTCGAGTAGGTTGATGGCGTAAATGTCTTCTTTAGAACGAATATCTTTCTTTTCGTTCTTAAAGGGCATTGTCTCTAGTGTCCATAGCCTCTCGACATGCTGCAGGAGAGTGGTGTCTTCTTCTGTCGTTCTGGAGTGGAGGCAGCTAGTGGCTGCTGTTCGGTTGAGAGATTTAGCGAGGGGGCCTTGTAGTGTCCACCCTAGGCGGGTCTCGACTGCTGCAGGACAGCCTCGGGGTCCTGTATGGACCCGGTCAATCGGGACTATGAGTTCTGCATGGTCGGAGCCTATCAGCAGGGTCGGGGTAGCGCCGTCTATGAGCGGGATAGGTAATTGACGCAGGTGCACATATTTATCCATCAACTTGGCGATAGGGTAGGTGTACTGCGATAGTCCTATTTCTTGGCTGGTGAAAGCATTTGTAATCTTATACCGTCGCTCTGGCTGCCCGTTTGCTGCGATAGTGAAGGAGACATGCTCGCCCTTTATCGTCTTTAAATCTCTTCTTATTGTCCGAATCGTCATTTGGTTCTCGCTCCCCCGCAGTCCCAGCTGGGCCGCAGCGGACGCGAGCAGAAGGGTTTTCTCTGACCCGTCATCAAGGACGGCGTAAGTGTCCATGACTTTATCTTGGTAGCTCAATGTCACACGGACTACCTTTAAGAGCACTTGGGCGCCGCTGCTGCTGGCGGGGTCAATGTACATGACACTTGCCTTGGTGCCGCTCGATGGTGCAGGTGAAGGCCGTCTTCTGTTACTGTCGTGTAGTATATCTAGATGGGCTCCGTCGCACCGACTGCACCTTTTCTTTAGGCGGCATTCGGCTGCCATGTGGCTGCGCGTACATCGGTAACAGCGCCTGTTGGACTTTATCCATTGACTCACTTCTTCTGCATTCATCTTTGTGAACAGGTCACATTGTGACAGCCAGTGTTCTTTCTCACAGTAGGGGCACGCCATCTTCCACTTCTCTTTTCTCGAGGGGGTGCTGTGGCTCTTACTGCTCGGTACTGACTCTGATTGGTGCATGACAGTCACCGATCTTCTTCCATCATTTATTCTCCTGGGTCCCTCTCTGGAGCTTGGCGTGCTCCGCCCGAACGTATCCAGTCGTAAGCTGCTGACTTCTCTCGCCAGGAAGTCGGCTAGATCAAGGAGGGATGGTTCGGGGCCGTTAGGATCCCGGTAGTCTCTCTGCCGCCTAAAACGCTCTTGTCTTGCGGGTGGCAGCTTCTCCAAAATCCTCTCGATGTTAGAGTTGGCGTATAGCTCATGCATGCCCTTTTCCCGTTGCGCTCCCAGCATCCCTACCAGGGACTGCACTTTGATTGACAGGTCGTCTAATGAGCGATTGTCTGTTGCTGGGGGTAGGCGATCAATATGCCTTATCTCTTGGATTACGTAATCCCATATACGTCCATATCTCTGGTCCAGCGCGGCTAGGGCCGCTGTGTATGGGGTCGTAGAGGTGGCATAGGCTAGCGCTATATTGTGCGCTCGCGGTACTTTCAGGTGCTTCAGTAATATTGCATACTTGTGGCGTTCATCAGCGACATCCACCATCATTGTCTCTAAGCACATCCGGAGCTCCGTGTACTGTGCTCGATTCTCATAGGTGAAATCTGGAAACGACGGCGTGGCAATGTATGACGCCGTGGATGGCTGATACATCGGCGAGCGTTGGGGGAGAGACCTCCTAGGCGAGTCCCCTCTTGCGCCTCTCTGTGGGCTGGTACCGACAGGGTACCATGGCCCGCTGGTCCAGGTGCTATTCCTCGGGGCTGGTTGTGCGTCGTGCTCACCCGTGAATAGAGTCGGGGGTCTGTAGCGCAGCGCCGCGGGGGTATAGCCTGGGCTGTACTGGACCTCCTGGTCCGGTGGAGTACTGTGCTGTCGTCGGGCTTGGTTCTCCTCCTCTCCCTCTTCTTCCTCTATCAGGTCTTCCAGATCCTGTAATCGTTTATTTAGCTTCTCCGCAGTGTATGCCGCTCCTTCCTTGTAGCTGGGTCTCGCTTGGACCGGTCTGGGAAGGGGGTCTGCGGGGGGTATAGGCTTGGTCTGTTGGTCAAGTTCAGGGTCGCTTGCTCGGTTAGGAGACGCTGCCCTTGACTGTTGTCTCGACGAGTTCCTTGAACCCCTGGCGGAGGGAGAGGGTGTTGCCTTGCGGATCAGCTGCTCCATTAGCTGCGCTTGTAACTTGTCGCGCTCGACTTCGCGCTTGGTGAGATCTGCTTCTCTTTGGGCACCGGCAGCGGCGCGCTGGGCGTCGGCCCGGTCTCTTGCCATATTCTCTTCCGTCTGAAGGCGTCTCATCTCCAGGCGTGTGCGCTCTTCTTCGCTCCGTTGCTGTGCTTGGAGTCGATCGCGTTCGCCCTGAAGTCGGTCGCGTTCGGTAGAGGCTGTCAGGCTGACGAGGAACGCCTGTTGTAGCATCCTCTCCGCTTCGCTGGGGGAAGGCGGTTGTGGAGGTGAGCCGCTCCTGGGTGAGCCGCTCCTGGGTGTACTTGTTGGGGAGTCCTGGAGCTCTATTTCCTCGGCGCTCTCCTCCTCTTCTTCCGTGCAGAGTTCTCTCTCTGTAGGGTTGTCTTCCTCCCGGGGCTGGTCGGGGACTACTTCTTCGGTATTGGCGGGGGGTAAAGGCATGTCAGCTCCCTCCTGGTCCCCACCGTGAGCTTGGTCAGTTACATTAGAACCTACTAGGGCCTCTGTGGTCGGGGAAACCTGGTCGTTAAGGTCAGACATAATTTTACTTTCTACTTTTACCGCGTTTACCGTTTGTCGAAGGCTAGGTAGTTGACTGACAGCGTAATCCTCTAAGTACTGAGGTGTCTGTCGTCTGCGCCGCGGGCGTTCTACGTTAGGAGGACCGTTTCGTGGAGTGTTCATCATAGGCCATTTTAATATTAATAACACTATATTAATATTACACTAGTTACCCTCCGGCTCGAAGGACCAATTGTAACTGAGGGGTACAATTCCCTGACTGTATTGATAAGTATGGTATTAAACCACTACCTCTTGTACTTTAACTTCTGGCCATCCAGTACATGATA
>NC_140178.1:38313307-38350807 GCF_963971535.1 Notolepis coatsorum
GATCCGATCTTGAAAATGATTGTGGATCCTTGTAGCCAATGAGTGTGGCTTTCCAATGATACCCCACATAAAAAATAAATAAAAAAAGGAAAACAGGAAGAGAAAAACAGCCGAATGAATTGAATTCTATGAGAAAACTGAGTTTTTCTTTGTACACAGTTTACCAAAATCACTCCTAATCACTCATTTCTGAATGGATCTTTATGAATTGAAGGATTTGTAAGCCATACCACCTTCTGGGGAAATACTACTTCTGGACTACTAACTACTACAGAAAAACTTGAGTAACAAGTTTTTCTACAACTCAAGTTCAGACCTGTTACTTTATTATGTTAGCACTAAAAGTGAATTTCTTTTTAATCAGAAACTTCAGAATGTCATCTTTCAAAGGAGACCAGGCTCATGCATGTGCTATAAGTATAAAGTATGTTGTTTTGGTTTGCAAAAAAAGTATGCAGTACTCAAGTTGAAGTTCAAAAATTGCCACTTTTCTGTCTGCTTGATAAGCAGTTAAAAGAAAATATATACATTCGAGGGGGAAGAAACTGTACATTGGGTGGGTGGGTGGGTGGGTGGGGGGGGGGTTGGACATTTGTTTTTAGGGCCTTTGAGGTGCTTTGGTACCATGAGGTGCAAGCATCAAGCATAGTCGTAGTACCCTTGAATGAGTGCTCCTGTTAGAGTCTTCAAGGTATTCTTGTTTACCTGAGAGGAGATCCGGTACAAGAAACTTGTTCGTTGGTTGACTTTTTTTATTACATTGGTTGCTATTTTGTCACAGGAAAGATTTGCCTCTAGGATGGAACCCAGTTAGGTAATTTCATCTTTCCTTGTGAAAATATTAGGGCTGTCAGTTTATCACGGTAATTAGATTAATTAATGACACAGCAAATTATCGCGTTATGAAAATGTACTCAACATTTATAAAACCTTTATTTTTTATTTTAATAAAAAAAAAAAATGTAATCTCATTCATTCCATAAGAACGTAGAATACACATTTACAGACTTTTTTTTATATATTCTTGGTATCCGATTCTAGGGACATCTATGGATCTCAGGGAATGTATTCCCAGTGTCAGAAATACTGTGTCTGTTACTAGGCTTGAGTAAATTGTAATGAACGAAATGAGGATATCAATAATTTTTTTTATCTTTGACTGTGAATAACACCATGCTAAAATTGACCAGACCTGAAAAATCTAAGCAAATGAATAAATGGAAGATGATTAAAAAGAAGGTTTTGTAGATACAGTACTGAATTCTGCCATCCGGACACATGCCATTTGAAATATGATTATAGACTTCCGGTTTGCGACATTCTGGTGAACAGCCACATGAAAGAGCTCCCGGTCATTGAATATCAAAAAAGGAAGTAAAACAATTCAAAGCGAAATAAAAAGTGACAATTCAAGGATATAAGAGAGGAGGAAGGAGGAACACGAGAAAAGGCGAGAGAAAAACGACCCCAGAAGATGTACAAAGGAGGGCGCAAGAGATGATTCAGGCTGCCATGACACAGTGGGAAGCTAGCATGCAGGCTGGCGTGACGCAGTGGGCAGCTAGCATACAGGCTAGCTTGCAGGCTAGCGTGACGCAGTGGGCAGCTAGCATATGGGCTGGCATCCAAGCTGAAATGCAGAGCGCGTTGGCTAGCCAACAGGCTAGCGCAGTAGCTAACCAGGAGCTACAAGCTAGCATACAGGCTAACGCAATGGCTATCCAAGCTAACACGCGGAACATCCAGGGCAACATCGATGGACTCAGGGAGGAGTTGGAGAAGGGTCGGGGAATACAAGCTAACGTGGCGTTGGACCGCAGCGAGGCCTGGCTGGAGCTGGAAAAGGAGCTGCAAGCTAACATGGAAGTTAACACGATGAAAATGGCGCAGCGGGGGATGCAAGCTAACGGGACGTTGGACCGAGGCAGGGCCTGGCTGGAGAGGAAGCTGCAGGCTAACATGGAAGTTAACAAGATGAAAATGAAGCAGCAAGGGATACAAGCTGACGGGACGCTGGACCGCAGCGAGGCCTGGCTGGAGAGGGAGCTACAAGCTAACAAGGCCGGCGCGCGGACTGGACTCGATGCAGTGCGAGGTGTTCGGAGGAGCATGGAAGCTGGTTCGGGAGAGGTGAAACGGGTGGCCCCCGGGGGAGGGACAGGGAGACGCTGGATACAATCGGACCAACCAGGACTCGGGCACCGAGGACGGCCGGACCATCCGCACACGAGATGCAGGCGCGGAGGCCGTCCGGGCCGCATCTATTCTAAACCCAAACGGTTCATGCGTTTTGCAAATCTGAATGGCCACTGACGTGTCTGGTCATGTGACATGTGCAACCAATCGCGTGACGCGCCCATTTCCGCCTTGACCAGCAGCAAACCCTAACCCTAACCCTAACCGTTCTATCGCCATGCTCTAAGACAAACTATAACCTTAACCAACTTCGAAAGAGTGCCTAAGCTTAACCGGGGAAAGAACTTGCCGTCACACAATTGGTGTGACCAGAAACATCAGTGGCCAATCAGAGCGCAAAAGGCGAACGCGGAAGCATGCACCGTTTGGGTTTAGAATACAGGCGTCCGGGCTGGCCAAGATACGAACACAGAGGCCACACACACCAACCGGGATCCGAGCACCGAGATCAACCGGACCAGCCAGAACTCGAATAACGAAGTCTCACACACCAAGCAGGACTCGAGCACTGAGGTCATACACACCGACCAAGATTCAATATCGCATATGCATATAATTAGATAGTGAATGGAGGTTATCATTCGAGACACACTGCAGACAACACACAGACCACTGGGAATACAGACAAGGTAAACACATTAGTGGAACACATTAGTTGGGGAAATTGGGACTTGATTCGGGACATATAATACAAATAATACGTGCTAGACTAAACTGAGGACACTAGCACACATGACACACAACTAAGATGACGGGGAACATGGGGAATCACATTCGGAGACCTGACCGGGAGCTCGGAAAATGTAGTATCATATGAAAGATAAAAATTCAAATAAAATGTTGGACAATAATGGGACATTGGAGAATCCCCACTGGCAATATCTCCGTCGTTATAGGAGGGGCCCTCTCCAGGAGAGCCTTACCCCTCCAACCCGCCAACGGGGGTCAAACGGGGTTAAAAAGAATTACCTGGGAATTGCCAATTGTCTTTAGTCTTCTTATATATTATTTCTTCAGAGTTATGTTAGAATAGCAGTTGCTTTAAATGTGCACATGGACAAATATGAAGGACAAGAATTCAAAATGTTGGACATGAAGAGAGGCTTGGAGAATCTCCTTTGGGGGGTATCTCCATCTCTGGGGGTGGGGCTTCTCCAGTGGGAGGGTTGATCCCCATCCAAACCGCCAACCGGGGAAAGAGTGCGAACCATATAACCATTTATATTCATGTCATTTTTTCTTATTGTGTTGTTAGTTTTATTTTCATAAATGTATGCGGTGATGTTGGTGACATGGGAGGTACAGAGGTGGGCAGGCTGGGTTCAGTGGGGGGGGGGTGTGTCGGGGGGAGGGGCCATCGTTCCGGCGGTTCGACCCGCGGGAGGGGGGGCCTTGCGTGTTGTGGGATTGGTGTGGGGGGGGGGGGGTTCCTGAGGTCCTCGGCCGCAGTGGCCGGGGCGGTCTGGTCACCGGGCCCGGGGGGCACCGGGCTTGGGGTCGCGGGGGGTCGGAGGGCCATTGAGGCGTGGTGCTTTGGCCTTCTGCGGGCCTGGGCTTGGGGTTCTCGTGGGCCGGGGGCCTGACGGTCGGGTGGGGGCTCTGGGGGCTCGGCTCCGCGCATGGTGGACCAGGATATGGGGGTGTTCTGTCTCTCGGGGAGGAGGGCGGGAGGGAGGGGTTTCTCTCAGGGGGATCAGAGCGGCTGGGCTTTGCTCGGCGGGGCCCTGTGTGTTGGGGGGTCGGTGGGTGTGGGGTGGGGCTCTCGGTGGCATGGGAAATAGCGGGCTTGGCTCGGTGGGGGGGGAGTCCCCTATCCTTTCCTCTACTGGGCCTGGCCCAATTGATTCAAGGGACCCGTGTCGCTGGGGGCCCAGCTGCGAGCGCAGCGGCCTTGGATATGGGGGGCTCCAATTGGCTTAACTCAGGCGAGGGGATGTCGGGGGAGGGGGACCATCGTTTCCGTGGTTTGGCCTGGGAGGGGGGGGTTTGGTATCCTCTGATAGGTGGTAAGTGGGTACATTTACATTTAGTCATTTAGCTGCCGCTTTTATCCAAAGCGACTTAGTTCTGTACGACAAGTCATCAGGAAGGGTACAACTCTATCAGCTGAGTAACAATGTTCATCAAAGTGTTCAGTGCTACAGTGTAGGTTAGTATTAGGACAAGTGCATGACAGTAAGGTTAGTTAGGGTTAGATATTATATATATATTGTGACGAGCCTGGTGGGGTTCAGACTCGCCACGGTTCAAATACAAACAAATTCAAATGTCCACACAAGAGCAATATCAATCAATACAAGTATTTATTGAATTAAGGCAGAATCCAGTTGGAAAGGCAAAAGAATGGTCGTGATACAGTCCGAGGGTCAAAATACTCAATACTCAGGGTAGTCGTCCGGTCCAGGGTCAGTACACAAGGGGGTTTCTCAGCCAGTCCAGGACACAATGAACACCTACTCGCCTTCACCTCTCCTCTCACTACCTCTCACCTTCACAACTCTGAATAACGCAATCTCTCTCTCTCAATAACAACAACTCCAACATCACCTCCGCTCAACTTACTCCTAAGTAACCTAGTGGCTTTGTAGTGTGTGGGTCTGGGCGTGTGCACGTGAGATGTGGGTGGACTAATGATGCACAGGTGTGTTCTATCAGTACTAATCAGCTATCTAATTGTCTCTACTCCTTCCGTGGCAATAATCTCCCATCCTTCACATATCCATGAGAGAGGGGGGGGGGGGGGGGGGGGGAGATCTGCCACAATATATAATATATTTTTTCTCATTTCAGATAATGGTTGAAGAAGTGCGTCTTTAGTCAACGGCGAAAGATTGGACGGGTTTCGGCTGTCCTAACTGTGGTGGGCAGTTCGTTCGACCATTGTGAGGTAAGGACTGAGAATAGGCGGCTTCTCCTTGATGACCCTCCCGGAGCTCGGATAGGAGTGGGTCTGAGATGGCCAGAAGATGCGGAGCGTAGGTGTCTTGAGGGTGTGTAGTTAGAGACCATTGACCGGAGGTAGGTGGGATCCGTTCCCTTTGCCGCACGGTATGCCAGGTCGAGGGCCTTGAAGCGGATTTGTGCGGCAATGGGGAGCCAGTGCAGATCCTTAAGAAGTGGGGTGACATGGGCTGACTTCGTTCTGAATGAGCTGAAGAGGCTTGGTGGCAGTGGCCTGAAGGCCAGCATGCAGTGCATTGCAGTAGTCGAGGCGGGAGATGACTGTTGATTGGACAAGGAGTTGGGTGGCTACTTTTGTCAGGAAGGGGCGGATCCGGGTATCATTTGATAGGTGAGGGTACCCTCTGATAGGTTCTAAGTGGGTACCCTTTCTGTTTTTCGGGGTGTCCCGGGGGTCCTGGTGTCGTCTCGGCCCGTCTGTGGTGCTGCATGTCTTCTCATTTGACCGATGTTGTGTCTGTCTGCTTGAGTGTTTGGAATCGTTGCTTTGCTGTGTGGCTCCTTTGGCGTGGCTGCAGGTCCTGGGGTGCGTGACCCGTCATTCCTCCGTGGAGTTTGGGGGTGGGGTCGTGCTGTATGCTGGTTTCCTCATGGTGGCGAGGTTGCCGGGGGAGATGGGGCGGCCCGTGGGCGTGGCATTCCCGTCGCCGTGCATGATGGTGAGAGTGGCACGCTATCTATCTATCTATCTATCTATCTATCTATCTATCTATCTATCTATCTATCTATCTATCTATCTATCTATCTATCTATCTATCTATCTATCTATCTATCTATCTATCTATCTATCTATCTATCTATCTATCTATCTCTCTCTCTCTCTCTCTCTCTCTCTCTCTCTCTCTCTCTCTCTCTCTCTCTCTCTACCCATCTATGTGAAGCCACACACATGTGCACAAGGCCACTCGTGCATACCTGCTGGCACACACACACACACACACACACACACACACACACACACACACACACACACACACACACACACACACACACACACACACACACGTAACATATGCAAATCATTTTATATACAGGGATGGGTTGAAAGAAAACAGAGAGCTGTGTGTGTGTTTGTGTCTTGTGTTTGTGTTTGTGTTTGTTTGTTTGTTTGTGTGTGTGTGTGTGTGTGTGTGTGTGTGTGTGTGTGTGTGTGTGTGTGTGTGTGTGTGTGTGTGTGTGTGTGTGTGTGTGTGTGTGTGTGTGTGTGTGTTGTGTTTTGTGTGTGTGTGTGTGTGTGTGTGTGTGTGTGTGTGTGTCTTTAGAGGTGGAGCTGTGATACTGTCTATTATTATTGCTGAATAATCTTTTTTACAAAGCAAATAAGCATGTTCAAACCTTTATTTATTCTCGAAAATTACAATTTGAGGTCACCCTCATTTTCAATGTCGTCGAGACTTATAGACATTTCAATGCATACATCTTTTACAATATGTACATAGTGATACAATAAAATATATATTTTGTTACATAGTAAACATACAGTATACATAGATGCAGTGCATTAAAAAGAAGAACACCACATCACTTATAAAATGTAAGTTAAAAACTGTTACAGACTGTTGCAGAAGGCCTGCAAGTAAGCAACTTTCCCTGGGTTATAGGTAGTTTTATCTTCAGCGAGAGCTGAAGAGAGTTATATAGCGTACTGGCCTCGCGTCTCGCTCTTCGCCATACCGAGATATACCCCTATCTCCAGTACCTACTGTACTTCATTAACGAAAATAATGCACCCATGCACTTGACCAGGCCCCGCCCCAGTGTCCCCCTATAAGACACCGGACATGGTCATACTCGCCCTTCCTCTTTTTTTCGTTTCCATCATGGACGTTGCAGTGCACTCCATGAACTAGTTGTTATGAAATGCAGCGAGAAATTGAACAATGTTGGGTTTTCGCCGGAGATTTGCCAGCCCCTGGAATCTTCTCGGCACGTTCTGACAGCGCATCGGGCCTGTCCTGGGGTTTCCTCGTCTTCTGACAGCGGATCGAGGGACGTCGCGCGGTGGCTAGCTGTCGTGGCTAGGTCGCGCCCAGGTAGGGCCTGCATCACCAGGCATAACAATGCTGGCGTTAGTGATACTGCTTGCTGTCCCGTGAGACAACCGAGTTGTGTATTGGCGCAAGGGGCAGGATATCTGGGTAAACGTTGTCGTTTTCCCGGCTATCCTGGAGCGTGCGGCTAATGCTATGCTACGATGCTGGGTTACTATTCTTTTGATTCCCCGCTGAGGGCTGTCTTTTTAAAAAGGTCTTCCCTCCTCTTAACCATTCATGCTGACGGTCAATCGGTGACTACTGTTGGGAGTTTTGACGGGGCATGTTTACCTTATTCATGGGTGAATGGGCTGAGGCCTAGGGCTGGTGTGCTTTTTGTGAATCTATGAATGGTGTGCAGGACTGGTGTTTCTCTGGTCTGCATCCCCTTAACATTGTGTGTATGGGCTAGCCCATTCTGCAGTGTGTTGGTGGAGTTTTAGTTCATTTATTCATTTACCCCTTCAAGGGTGCACACCACAGTGGAGGTTGCTGGTTGCAACCACCACTGGTGTTCCGTGCTTGTGAAGCAGGTGGCATCAGTCCTTTGCCTCTGGCATGTTGGAACAGTGCCCCGCCCGGCCGACGCCATGAGGTGAGTCGGCCTGGCGGGTGGCTGGTGGCTGTTAAGCCTATACTGCCACGGTATAGAATTAGCAGCGATTAGTAACATTGTTCGAATTGCTGTTTTTTCTGTCAAAAATGGTGTCGGGTGGCGGGGCCTTGAAGGCCAGCCGACATCGAAACATCGCGCGAGGTTTTGACGTTATTAGCTTTGACCTAGCCGCAAGCTATAACCGCAGGGAGGGCTAGGATGCTGTCAATGCTTGTTTACAGACATCTTGGTTGGATCAGTCTCCCTTTGAGGGGGTGAGAAGTTTTTTCCCTCCTCAGGGCTCCCCTCTCCGCAGAGGGACTTTGGTTTTTCCGCAGGAGCGTGGGCGGTATTTGACCTAGGCCCCACACCGCCTCACACCGTGCAGAGGTGAGAGCACGGCCTCGCCAGCGGCTGTGGTGAGGCCCTCAACCAGCGGCCATGTTTCCCCCGCCTGAGGTACCCTGGGCACAACGTCAACAGGTGACCGCAAGGCCGACAGCCTTGGCGGCCAAGGAATCGGCTACATTAGATGAGCACGCCCTAAAAAAACGTCGCCGTCTAGCTGTGTGCAGCTCGCTCTCCGGTCACTCCCCCGCCCAACACCAGCGGGATAAGGGCTCTGATTTGTTTCCTTTGGTTGCGGGTCGCGTGTCTTCAATGAAGCGCAAGCGGCCCCACGTTTCGCTTCTCATGGGGACAGGGGCTGACACCCAGTTGATGGCTGAAACTGGGTCTGTCCGTGAGAATGTTGTGCTGTCAAGCGGCTCCCACGCCACACGTTCTGCGTCTGTGTTTGGTTGAGCCTGGTGTTACGTCTGTCAACTACAAAGGTTGTCAGCAGGGGGGCTCGAGACCTCTTGAGGCAAACAGTGCGGGTTCCCCCGACCTCGCCTTCGCCAGGCCGGGTATCACGTTAGTGCCTCCCACTCCCGGAAGACCGGCAGTGGTCTGGCAGGCGCGCGTGATTGGGTGGTAGTAATATCACTGCAGGGCTACGGTGTGTAGGAACCAATGTTCCCTCTAATTATTTTTTGGTCTGAGCAAACACTCAAACCTCCTGAGCAGACATCAGCAACTACTGAGCATCATACGTCACCTGCCGATTAACTGGTTAGTTGATATGCGGCGGTTTGTAAAAAATCTGAGAATCTTAATTTCCCTTAATGTCTAACATAAAAATATATACATTTTGCTGATACACAGAGAAATAATACAAAAAGGCATATTATATTCCTTAATCAAATATTTATTTGACCATTGATTGATGATACAGAGCATAGTCCTTACTTTGGCTGGGTTGGCGGCGGCGGTGTGAGTCGTGTCACTAACTTTTGTCTTTTTAGGAGGCTGACTCGTCATTATTTTATTAAGTGAATTATAATGCGACTTCAAGGGTGACCATATTGTGATTTTTTTTTAAAGAGGACACTCTGCCTTCAGCCTCAAGATACTTTTACTTTTTTCAAAGTTTACTCAAAGATCCCTTATCATTATAATATATTTAAAGTATACCTCCTCTGTATGGATATAAAATTATTGTTTATATTATTTTATATAACAAAATAATATCTCTCTATAACCAAAGTTACTCAACATGCTGTATTATGCCTAAAGTAATCTATCTGACAAATCGCAAGAAAATAACTAAATCAACCTATGACAAAATAATATATATTTTCAAGTCTTACTGGACAAAATAAATAACAAGAAAAATATGATGTAATGTTCTAAATAATACCTCTTCTGTATTAGAAAATCCAGCTTTAAAAAATATATCTTTATCTTTTCAATGTAATGTAAATTATAAAACAGTAACCTCACAAAGATACTAATTTAAAAGTGCACTATGCAGTTTCAGATTTGTTGCAATTAGTGTACTAAACTAATTTATTACACACATAATCCTTAGAATGATTGTATCATAAGCATCTTATCAAACCAAAACATAATTTTGAGGCATCAAAATAGTTTTAAATTATTTTCTTTCTCTCTCTGTATAGCTGCATTCTTCAATCAATTCGGTCAACTTTGCCATCAAACTCTCGCCTCGCACTGCTTTGTTTGTAATGTTTTGCTGTGTCCATGTGAGCTTTGAGATCGCCAACACCTTTATTAGACACATAAACATATGGTCAAGCTTTGCACGCGTTGCACTCCGCTTCCAATTAGTCTCGACCGGGATGATAAATTGGAAGTTTTCTCTGCAGTTCATCTGTAATGTAAATTTTTTCGCATTTGCATTGTGAGGAGCCATTAAGGCTGGTCGGATCTGTCCACTTCCTCATCTGTTGTGTGTGTCTGTGTGAGGGTGCAGTAGCGCTGCCCACAAAGCACTGAAAGCAAGGCTTCTCTTGGTAACGTCACACGCAACAGGGTTAGGGATGGTTAGGGATGTCCCGATCAAATTTTTTTGCTCCCGATCTGATCCCGATCATGTAATTTTGAGTATCTACCGATACCGATCTTTCCCGATCCGATCAAAAAAAAAAGAAAAAAAAAAAAAAAATATATATATATATATATATATATATATATATAAATAAATATATATAATTTCTCACATTACATTCACCCTGAATGTTGACGTTATCCAGGTGAAAAGTTAACTTCATTCAAGCGAGGCATTGCAATCCTTGACATAAATCATTTGATGTATAATTAAATCAAAGGAAATGCGTTTGGGTCTGAGAGTGTGGCTGGTCTGCCGTTCTGCAGCTGGATACTATTGGTTTGTTTTGGCAAAATTCTTCTGCTCTGTGTGACAATAAATAAATGAATGATGATATGCAATTTAAAACCAAAACTAAAGCCTCAGTATGAGTTTAAGACGTGAACATGGTCATGTTTGTTGAATAAAAAATAAATAAAAAATCCCGATTTTTTTATTTATTTTTTTTGCGACCGATTTCAGATGTGCGCAGGAGCGTTTTGCCATGTGCGCGCGTGCGCACGGGCGCACCTTAGGGGGAACATTGGTAGGAACCCACCCTATTAGGCAGTGTGGGGGCCTCACACCTTGCATGTCCAGCTGTAGAACAATTCCTCAGATGTCAGCTTCTCCCTTATCAAACCGGCCCTTTCTGTCAGGGTCCCCGCTTGGGTGCGATTGCCTCGTGGGTAGTGTCAGGGTCCGATGTCCCGACTCCACGGAAAGCTCTGCTCGCGCGGTTAGCGGGTCCAGGGTTGGCTACGCACAGCGGGCGGGACCGGGCCGCCTATCTACGGTTTCTGGCGGACCAGCGCCAAGTGGCGGCGGGTGAGCTTGGGATTATCATCACATATGGCTACAGCAGTGCCATATGTCGAGGTGGATGGAGAGAACGCTGAGGCGGGGACTTGTGTTTACACAACCCCACCCGTTTTCAGGTTTGGTACAGACCCTATTGTCAGGGTCACCAGCAGTGACAGCTCTGGCCAACGAGATCCAATCTCTGTGGGCGAAGCAAGCCATCGTCGTGGTCCCACAGGAGGACGCGATGTGTGGCATTTCCTCCCGGTATTCTCTGGTGCCCGAGAAATCGGGAGGGGGGGTGTCAGACCCATGCTGGACCTGTCCCATGGAAGGTTCAGCATTTTGGACCGTCTCCCACCTGTTGAACGCTGTCAGGTGGGGGCCTGGTTCTCCTCCATAGACCTGTAGGATGCGTATTCGCATCCCCGATCTTCCATCCTAGGGCTTACCTACGCTTCCTTTGCAGGGTTTAGCGCAGGGGTCGGGAACCTATGGCTCGAGAGCCATATATGGCTCTTCTGGTGACAGCATATGGCTCCCAGACATTTTTGAGTAAATGTAATTATTTTTTTTAATACTTGTGATATTTCTTAATAATACTGTGTCATTTAAAAGTAAACAGAAATTAGTTTTGAAGATACAGCTAATAGTATCTGTAGCTGAAGATATAGCGAGCAGAGCTGGCGAGGGAACACAAGTGGACAGAAATTAAAAATCTTCAACCTGAAGACCAGCTGATTCTTAAAACTTGGAACGAGCTTCCTGTGACATACCACACAATGCAGCGTGAGTATTGCCGTATTGACCATGTTTGGCTCTACATATGCATGTGGGCAGTCATTCTCGCATATGAGGAACATTAAGACCAACCTACGCTCACGTTTAACTGATGGAAGCCTCAACGCCTGCATGAAGCTCAACCTCAGCACGTATGAACCAGATTACAAGGCCATCAGCAAAACCATGCAGCACCAGAAGTCGCATTAAAAGTAAGACATATTTAATTTATTATACGTTAAAAATACTATATGGCTCTCAATGAAATATATTTAGAAATATTTGGCTTTTGGCGGCTACGTGGCGTAGTGGGCAAGGCGCTCGCCACGAATGACGGAGACGCTGGGCTTGCCTGTTCGAGCCCAGCGCTCCACATTGCTTTCAGTTTAGCTGGTCGTTCATACTAATACACATTGGCCGTATTAGGGGGTGGGAAACTGATGGGTGGGGATCGGGCGTTGTGGACAGCGACTCCTACAGGTCGGTTGGTGCGCCTGCGCAGTAGAATCAGGAAGTGTCGGGGGCAGCGTGAGCCTCCCACGCGTTACTCCTCGCCACTGAGAGATCGAGCTGCGCAGGTGAAAAGATGCGACTGCTGTTACCTCAAGTACCGGAGGGGACTTGTGCTATGTATGACTTAGTCCACATTGCAGCCGGCTTGTGGGAGGCAAGAAACAGCGTTTGTGACAGCGGAGGGTTGAATTGGATGATACGAAATTGGGATGGGAGAAAATATAGAAAAATGGGAGAAAAAGTGGATAAAAAAAATAAAAATATTTGGCTTTTATGGCTCTCCCAGTCAAAAAGGTTCCTGTATGAGTACCAACGGCTGCCGTTCGGCTATTCTCTGGCTCCCCGCATCTTCACCAAGTGCGTGGAGACCGCACTGGGGCCTCTGCGTCGTCAGGGGTTACGAAGTGTATTCTGCCCTGGACGACGTTCTGGTCCTTGGCGGTCAGGGTAGATCGTCAGGTCTCATACCAGGCAGGTGGTGGAATTCCTCACCAGCCTGGGGTTTGCTGTAGACTGGAAGTAGAGTACTCCTCTATCCTCTTCCCAGTCAACGGGTGGAGTACTTGGGCTTATTCTAAGCTCAAGGTCTATATGGGCATTCCTCTCGGAGCAGCGGCGAGTGGGTGTTCTCGGCACACTCGGGAGGTTCCATCCTAGACGGTTACGGCGCTGTCCGTGATGCGCCTGCTCGGTATGATGGCATCTGCTCATTCCGTGGTCCCTCTTGGCCTCCTCTTCACCTCATGAGGAGGATACAGAGGTGGTTTTCCAGTATGGAAATAGACCCGGTGAGAGGCAAGTGGAAGCGGCTATGGTTCCCATGTCAGTACTGGGGGACCTCGGCCTCTGGGGAGGGCC
This sequence comes from Notolepis coatsorum, assembly GCF_963971535.1. Taxonomy (NCBI): domain Eukaryota; kingdom Metazoa; phylum Chordata; class Actinopteri; order Aulopiformes; family Paralepididae; genus Notolepis; species Notolepis coatsorum. Next base: position 38,326,476 of record NC_140178.1, read on the forward strand.
TGGGGCCCTCACCAGCGAGGTCCCCATGGGCAGTAGGCCGTCACATGTCACGGTCTTCACCGAGGCCTCCCTCACTGGGAGGGGACGCGTCGGGCCAACGCAGTAGGGGGCAGCTGGCAAGACCATGCTGCCCGGTCTGCGCTACATTCAATGTGTTGGAATTGAAGGCAGTCCTTCTGGTCCTCAAACGGTATTTTGATCAGGACGGACAACACGACGTCAGCATCGTATATCGACAGGCAGGGAGGAGTATGCTCCCCCCGTCTGCACCGGGCGGCGGTCGGCTGGCTATGGGCGTTTCTCCATCTGCGCAGCCTGAGGGCTCTCCATATCCCCAGCAGGGTGAATGTGGGTGCAGGTGTGATGTCGCGGGGCGGTCCTCACCCTGACAAGTGGGGATTACGTCCGGACATAGTCTGGCAGGTCTGGGACCGATTCCGTGGCCGTCCGGGATTCTGTACGCTTTCCCCCCCCTTACACCTGATAGCTCAGCTGTTGGGGCGGGTACGTCGGGAGCGCGGGGCTTGGTCCTGGTTGGGCTGGGCCGGGGCTCAGCTGTTTGGTCCCCGGCCCTGATTCAGCTCTGTGTGGCCCCGCCGTGGCCTGTATATGCCGCGGCTATATCCTCTTGTCATGTGGGGTTTGAGGGCGTTACGTTGTTCAGCCACCCTCTTGTGAAGCGTTTCCTGCTTGGCGCTTGGCGTCTTAAGCAGGTGGAACGTTCTCTGTTTCCGAGTTGGGACCTCCAACTGGTCCTCGGCCAGTTGTCTGAGGCCCCGTTTGAGCCTCTTGAGCAGGCGTCTTTGGAACAGCTGTCTTCAAGACTGCATTCCTGCCGGCCATCACCTCTGCTAAGCGTGTGGGTGAGCTCTGTGCTCTCTCGGTGGGCCTGAGTGCTTGTCTATTCGTGTCAATAGCGGTGCGACTCTGAGGCCTAATCCAGTCTTCGTGCCAAAAAATATTCTGAGCTCTTTTCGCTCCAGGGATATTGTGGTTGAGGCGTTTCATCCGCCTCCTCACACTGGTGAGTTAGAAGCGAGCCTTCACCTGTCGTGTCCCGTCCGGGCTTTGGGGGTTTACCTCAGGACTTCAGGGCTACCGATCAGCTCTTTGTTTGTTACGGTGGCTCTCACGCTGGTAAGGCACTGTCCAAACAGCGCCTGTCACATTGGTTGTGCGAGGGCATTGCCCTTTGCTACACGTTGGCTGGACTGGCCCCCCCTGGGGGTGTCAGGGCGCACTCCACTCGTGGAGTGGCGGCCTCTGCCGCCTTGTTAGGGGGGGCCTCGGTGGAGGACATCTGTGCTGCGGCCTCCTGGTCCTCCCCGGGTCCTTTCGTTAGGTTTTACCTTATGGACATGACTGGGGGTTCTGTCTCCCAGGCGGTTCTGAGGTCTGGGACCTCCCCTGCGTTCCGCCCTTCGGTGGGTTAGCAGGGGTGTGTGGGTGTGTGCCACGGGGTGATGTGTCACACGTGGTCCCGCCTGTGCTGTGCGTTTTAGGGGTCTCTAGTTCCCTCTTTTTTCGCACTTTGGTGGAGTTGACTGCCGCTCCCTCTTCACTAGGAAGAGCGGGTGGACGGGACTCCCCTCCCCCCTGGTGGTAGGGCTTGCGGGTCCTCAGGGGGTACATTTGTCAGGCCACGCGCCTGCTCTGCCCCCATATCTCGGTATGGCGAAGAGCGAGACGCGAGGCCAGTAGGCTATATACCGAAAGGTTATGACTATAACCTAGTTATATGAGTACTGGCTGAGCGTCTCGCTCTTAGCGCGCCCTGAGGTCCCTTGGTTGGGTTTTCTATGATGGAAACTTTTTCCCGAGGAAGGGCGAGTATGACCATGTCCGGTGTCTTATAGGGGGACACTGGGGCGGGGCCTGGTCAAGTGCATGGGTGCATTGTTTTCGTTAATGAAGTACAGTAGGTACTGGAGATAGGGGTATATCTCGGTATGGCGAAGAGCGAGACGCTCAGCCAGTACTCATATAACTAGGTTATAGTCATAACCTTTCGTTCCATGTAGTAGGGGCACTATAATGAAAGGCTGATTTTCCAAGTTTGGTATGTAGCCTATATGGGGAACCTCCAGTGTAAGCCAATCATTTGAGTGTGTTATATAGGGTCTAGAGTTCCAAACTAGTAGTTATGTGAGATAAGGAGGTAATTTCCTTAACACATTGGACGCCAACAACGTGATAATTCGTATTAATAAACACGTTTTTGGGATCAATATTTCATTTTTTCGCCATTGGCATTCATAATTCATCCAGCCTCCCTCCGGGACTGCAGCTGGACCCTGTCTGATATTGCAACGCCTCAATACCGCCGCCTGGTGGATGTCCGGCGAGTTACACTCCAAGCCAAACCGGAAGTGGCGCTCGGTGCATCGAGGAAATCCCTCCGGCAGTAATATCTTGTTACGTGGATCCAGACAAACACTCGAGTGCATGGGATCGCTTTCGAAACGCAATAATCAATATGATTTCGGCGTTTATTGCGTCATACAAACGGGAAATGGATCTAGCAGATTGACCTCAAATAATTGGAATATTTTTCCTCCAGTCGCATCGGCGAACGGTAAGAGGAATATAACGTTATTTTCAGCCCGATTGTTTATTCATTTCACGGCAATTCATCTGATCAACATATCAACCCATACTAAATAAAGCCGTTACTGACGATCAAGGAATTATAAACTACCCCCCCCCCCCCCTTTCCTTCACGCATGATGAAGCATAATGTATACCGATCATATACATTTGAATTTTTGAATATAGCGTGTATAGGAAAGAAACGCCAATCGATAATCTATCATATGCGTCAGGGCCTATAACTCGTGTTTTAGGAATTACTGCAGAAAACCTTAAAAACATACTTATATTCTCGACGGTATTAACACAACAATGTATGAATGAAAAAATATAACGTTCCCAGTCCCACATCCGGAACGATAGATACCCGATGTTGAATGGGCCATAGTAATGTCGATATAGCTATAATATTTAAAAAGTTATAGCCCTGCAAAGAAGGTAAACATCTCCATAGGGTTACAGCACTGGCAGACTGGGCATAAGGATGGGCATACTGCATGGCAATCAAAGTGTTAAGGCTGTAAGGATAAATAAATACAAGTGTAGATTTAGCCTGCCAGAGAAGACCAACCCACTTTCTCATATGATACAGTGGTGTGTATCATATCTGTCACCAGTGATAATTCTAAGAGCAGAATGATGAGCAGAATCTAGTGGTTTAAGAGTCAAAGGGGCAGCATTTCTGTAAATTATGTCTCCAAGACAGATGTGCAGGGGGTCATATACGGGCCGTCACGCACGTCACGAGCACTCGTGAGCACTCGCGGCACTTTGCGAGTGTCTACCGGCTCGGAACTGCATTTTTCGCTGATCATATAATGTACCATTTGCCGCCTTTCGAACACCACCTCACTTGACCAACTTTGTTTGTACGAGGAAGTCCGAGGTAAGCGACAGCTGTGATTGGAGGATCAAGAAAAGAGGGCAGGGTTTGAGACAGGTCTATTACGTGCCTCGGTTCTCGAGTTACATGACGATATGTCAGGCAAGCGTCTTTTTACAGGCAGCGTGTCAAATGACCACGTCTGACTTTATACGCTCTCGAACTGACCAATCACCGCTAATGGCGAAACAATTATTGGTCAGCCTTATAGTTAACGAGCGTCTGCTTCCAACAATACCCCATGTGGGGGGATGTGACTGGGGAAAGTAGGTGAAAGTTGACGAGTGAAAATTTGTTGTGACTGAAGCTTCAGAATGCATGGAGGTGGATAGCCATTTTGGATTTTCACGCTTTTTCGGTTTACTAAAACCTTTCTCAATCACTAATATTTTTTTTTAATACATTTCTTTATTGCAGGAAAAGTAATTTGTACATTTACAATTGTCGACATCATACATTTTCCATCTTTTTTCTTTTCTTCCCCTTTCATTTCCCCTTCCCCTCCCTCATACCCACCCCATCCCCCCCACACCGAAGTTGTTGAAAACACATCTGCAAAACATCCAAACATACACAATCACTCATTTTTGAATGCATTTTTTCTTTTTCTTTTTTATCTACTTTTTCTCCCATTTTCTATTTTTCTCCCATCCCAATTTCGTATTGTCCAATTCTACCCTCCCCTGTCTCGAACGCTGTTAGGCCATGCCTCCCACAGGCCGGCTGCAATGTGGACGAAGCCTTGCATCACGTGTCCCCTCCGGTACACGAGGAGGCAGCCGTCGCATCTTTTCACCTGCACAGCGCAATCTCTCAGTGGCGAGGGTCTGCGTGGGAGGGACACGCCGCCCCCGTCGCTTCCTGATTCTGCTGCGCAGGCGCACCAACCGACATGTAGGAGTCGCTGTCCACAACGTCCGATCTCCACCCACCAACTTCCCACCCCTAACACTGCCAATTGCGTTAGTATGAACGACCAGCCAAGCTGGTAGCAATGCCGAGAGCTGGGCTCGAACCCAGCATCTCCTGCATTAGTGGCGAGCGCCTTGCCCACTGCGCCACTTAGCCGCCCATTCATTTTTACTTTTTTTATATAAAAAATTTTGACCTGTACTACATAATACCTCCATGCTGGAACTTAAAAACAGGAATCTGGCAACCACTAAATAGAAATGTGAGTACACAAGTTCAAGTTCAACTCAAGTTCAAACCTCTGTTACTCTATTTCATTAGCACTAAAAGTGATTATCCTGTTTTGATTTAGTAACTTCAGAATGTTACCTTTTAAAAGAGAACAGGCTCATGCATGTGCTATAAGTATAAAGTATATGTAAGCTTTGCAAAAAAAGTATGCAGTCCTCAAAAACAAAAATGGCCACGTTTTGGCCCACCTGTTAAGAGGAAAGAAAGGGTCCAAGTTGTCCTGCCCAGTCGACTTGCTGGTATCAATAGATATCAACATATTAAAAACTGCATTAGGAGTAATAGGCTCAAAGATAAATGTAGTGGCAGCCTGGCAGGCCCCTCATTGTGTTCATAACAGTCACCAGGCCGAAGGCCCTTCACAATCATGCTCCAATCTACTTCATTAAACAAATGTCCAGCTTGGGCAAAACAGCTGTTGAAGGCCAGGCAAATCTCTTTACCTACAGTTATCAAGTAGTCATTATATTTTACCTCTGTAGGCAGGGAAATGGTATCCTTGGTTTTACTAGAATTTACTGCTTTCCATAATATTGTTGGGTCTGAGAATGAACTTGTGATTAAATCTAAATAATAGCTTGATTTAGCTTGAGTGGGTGGTCTTGCCAGCCCAGATCCTCGTCTAGCTCCCAGCGAGTAATGTTTTAGCGCTAGCATAGTTAGCAGTAGACCTGTAAGATGCTAGCGGCTTCAATCATATAATCCAGCCGTTGCTCGTATTCCTTTATCTGGTAAAGGATTGAAATGTTCCCATCCAGCTTGGATATCCTCTTGCTGCTGTTAATATAGCCCAACAGGACAGTGGGAGAGCGACTGGCATCACCATGGTAACCGGTTTACGCTACTTGTGTAGAGCTAGTAGGCTTAGCTGGCTAGCAGGCTAGCTAGTGGCCAATTGTTTGAACACTGAAAAACACTGAAAAAAAGTCGGTAATCCAGAATCAAAAACCAGTCCAGACAGGGTTCAAACGAGTAATCACGAAGCGGTCAAAATCTTTTTGTTATTTTATTCAGTACAAATTCACTTGAGGTCTCTAGTAGTGGTCTGTTAATGTTCAGAAGGCCCGCCCTCGTTGGCAGTAAGTAAAGAGCAGTCAGGGGAAAAAAACTCTTCTATAGAGAATACTTGTTTCACTTTCAGACATTTAGCATTTAAAATCCATGTAAATTTGTGAGGAGGGAGGGATGAAGGAGGGAGGGTGGAGGGAGAGATGAGGGAGGGAGGGGAGTAAAAGTACAGAGCACAGAGGCCAGCCTCAGAGGGAGATGGAAAAAGAGAGAGAATAGGAAGAGAGTAATACCTACTAAAAATCAAGATAAATGGGTGGAAGGAGGAGTAGAGGATGATCCCAGAAGAAGAGAAGCAGATAGAATAGATAGAGAAGTAGAGTGAAGTAGAGGATTGTCCCAGAAGAAGAGAAGCAGAGAGAATAGATAGAGACATAGAGTGAAATAGAGGATGAAAGATGGGTAGAGATAAAGAACAAGAAATACAAACAAAGTTGCAATGTGACACAGCTATTGTCTTTATTCTCTATTCTAGTAGGCCTATATTTTAATTGTACATAGTTTTAGTTTCGATGAGTGCTTACGTTTTATATGTTCTGATTGTTTTCATTGTTTTCATTGTTTTAACGCTGGCTTGGCAATGTACACGTATGTTTCCCATGTCAATAAAGCCCCTTTGAATTGAATTGAATTGAATAGAGAGAGAGAGCGAGAGAGCAAGATAGAGAGAGAGAGAGAGAGAGAGAGAGAGAGAGAGAGAGAGAGAGAGAGAGAGAGAGACATAGAGAGGCACACAAGAGAGAGAAAGAGAAAGAGAGAGAGGGAGAACACAGACATCTATTTTACTAACATACCCCATTCACAACAGGTGATACTGCTCACAATTTGTCACTGTCATTTAAACATCTCTTTCTCATACATACCTCTCCCCCTCTCTCTGAAGCGCGCACGGGGGGTGTCACACACACACACACACACACACACACACACACACACACACACACACACACACACACACACACACACACACACACACACACACACACACATAGTTGAGTTGTTGTGTAGTCTAGGGCAGAAAGGTGAAGTTAAAACAGTAAAATAGGTCTCCAAGGGAACGACCCTGACACAACCTTAACAGCTGAAAATGCTATGATGGGGTGCATGGGGTTTGGAGAGAATGAAGAGGGGAAGGAGAGAGAGCAGAGAGAATGAACGAGGGAGAGAGCGCGGGCGAGAGGGAGGGAGGGATGGAGGGAGAGAAGGAGGGAGGGAGAGATAGAGGGAGGGAGGGAGGGAGGGATAGGGAGGGAGGGAGAGAGAGACGGAAAGGGAGGGTGAGAGGGAGGGAGGGCGAGAGGGAGGGAGGGAGAGGGAGGGCAAGGGGGAGGGAGGGAGGGAGGGAGAGGGGGAAAGGTGGAGAGGAAGAGAGGGAGAAAGGGAGGGAGATAGGGAGAGAGGGAAGGAGTAGAAATGGGGGAGAGAGGGGTTTGGGGGAAGGAGAGAGGGAGGGAGGGGGAGATGAAGAATAGAGAAAATACCAAGAGAGCTGGAGGGAATGAAGACGGGAGGGAGGAGAGATAGAGTGAGATGGAGGACAAGAGTGATAAGAGAGAGGGATGGAAAGAGGGAAGGATGAGTGTAAATGGAAAGATAAGACGACAGTGGATAGATGAGAAAGGGGGAGGAGGTAGGGAGGAGGAAAGACCTTGTGAATTGAGAAAACCTGTTTGATGTTGCTATCGGTGACCGGGCATGACGAGGATGGTGAAACCTTGTTGTTTATTCAGGGAGCACAATATCAGCTGTCAGATATGGCAAACAAAAACTCGAACGGCATTCACAAAAACATAACACACATGTTACAGCACACGTTGACCTTTGAACCCGCCTTCCAGTCATGAATGTTCAGGAGAACACCGGGTAGACCAAGCAAACATAATAGCTCACATCCCAACCTAGCGTTGGAAACCTTGTAACACCACTGGCTAAAACGTTAGGTTATGAATATAACTGTAGTTCTATGAATGCTAGTGACGCTCAGCGTCATATTGCACATATCTCGCACATATCTCGCTCCAGTGTATATGCACTGAATACATTTCAAAATGTGCCGACCAACTGGCCCCGGTATTCACTGACATCTTCAACCTGTCCCTGGAACAGGCCGTCATCCCCACCTGTCTGAAGAAGTCCACCATCATCCCTGTACCCAAAAAATCTACGCCCGCTTGCCTCAACGACTACCGCCCTGTAGCCCTCACCTCCATAGCCATGAAGTGCTTTGAGAAGCTAGTGAAGGGCTACATCTGTTCCTCCCTCCCCATCAACCTGGACCCTCTGCAATTTGCATATCGCCCCAACAGGTCCACGGAGGACGCCATAGCCCATGTGCTGCACACAGCAGCATCACATCTGGACAAGAGGCAGGGGAACTATGTGAGAATGCTGTTCATCGACTACAGCTCAGCATTCAATACCATAGTCCCCTCCAAACTCATAGCCAAGCTCAGGGACCTGGGCTTGAACTATGACCTGTGCCAGTGGGTCTTGGACTTCCTGACGGGCAGACCCCAGGTGGTAAGAGCCGGCAACTGCACCTCCTCATCCATCACGCTCAACATAGGGGCCCCCCAGGGCTGTGTTCTGAGCCCCCTCCTCTACTCCCTGTACACACATGACTGCGTAGCACAGCGGAACAACAACACCATCATCAAATTTGCTGATGACACAGTAGTGGTGGGCCTGATCTCTGCCAACGACGAAAGGGCCTACCTGGAAGAGGTAGAGAACCTGTCACAGTGGTGTCAGGAGAACTGCCTCTCCCTGAACGTCAGCAAAACAAAAGAGATGATTGTGGACTTCAGGAGGTCGGGGGTCAAGGACTACAGCCCCCTCAGCATCGACGGGGCACCGGTTGAGAGAGTGAACAGTTTCAAGTACCTCGGAGCCCACATATCCGAGGACTTGACATGGACCACACACATTGACAGTGTTGTGAAGAAGGCACGACAACGCCTCTACTTCCTCAGGCGCCTAAGGAAGTTCCAAGTCAGTCAGAAGATCCTTAGGAACTTCTACTCATGTACAATAGAGAGCATCCTGACCGGCAACATCACCTCCTGGTTTGGGAATAGCACTGCACAAGACCGTAGCAGACTACAAAGAGTGACACGTTCAGCCGAACGCACAATTGGAGGGGGGCTTCCCACCCTCCAGAACATTTACAACAAGCGGTGCAAGGGGAAGGCTAAGAGAATTATTAAGGACTCGAGCCACCCGAACAACTGCCTCTTTGAACTGCTGCCGTCAGGCAAGCGATACCGGAGTCTTAAGGCGAGCACAGAAAGACTCAGAAGGAGCTTCTATCCCCAGGCCATCAGGCTGCTAAACGAACAAAAAATCGCTAAACGAACAATAATCACTATGCAACAACCATCAAATGCACACAGCACACACACCCACACGCACACACTCACTCAAACAAACAACACACTGCAGCACCCACTCTCCACACTTTAGATCACACAAACACACTTACACTTTATATTTATTGATAAAGGATTTGCACTACAACTCGTACACCTACTGTGAATTGTACCTAAACTGCACCTCGTCCATTTATGCCTTGCACTATATAGTATTGTATATTAGTACACTGCACAGTATTGTATATTGTATGGTAACTACGTCTACGAACATTGTACATATGTCTAAACTGAACACTGTGACCTCTTTTTTTACTTCTAATTTTTACTATGTTTTTATTTCATACTTATCTTGTCATGCACAGTCTCTGGAGCGCAACAGTAAGAAGCATTTTGTACAAAAGTATTCTGTACTTCTGTATGACAACTATTAAAGAAACTTGAAAACTTGAAACTTGAAATGTACCTTTACATACCAACATCCGTCTGACCACACCCCCATCTGCTACCTATATAAGCAGGGGTGGGGCCACACACTCATCTCCTTCCCAAAAAATGTCACCACAATGAAAGACCAAGGGCCGCAGTGGTGTCTAGACGCTGAGCGTCACTAGCATTCATAGAACTACGGTTATATTCATAACCTAACGTTCTATATCATGCTAGCTTCCGCTCAGCGTCATATTGCACAACAGGAGCTGAGCGGGAGCTAAAAGCTAGACAAATGTACCCCGCTGAGGCCCCCCACAACCATCAGACCGGGGAGGACCGAGCCCCGACCCTCCCTAATGGAGGACACCCTCCCTATTGGAGGACGGGAGGGAGACGGATCCGACCGTGCGAAGAGAAACGCACACGCACAACCCGCACAATGCCACCAGGGAACGAACGGAAGGAACAACCCTTGTTACCGCCCCCAAAATCACAGGGTCAAGAGCAACTCAACCCTGTGGCAAGGCCGTAGCAGCGGAGCGCGAAGGAAGACCCAGACCCACTGAAGGGACTGGATCCCCCGGAAAAAGGGGGCCCGGAGAGGTCAACGATGCCACAGCATCAAGACCTCACCAGGCGGTCACTAGTGACACCGCCCCCCACATCGCCAGCATATTCGGACAGGGCCCCTCCAAGAGCGGGCCCTTCCCCCCACTAGCACGCCACCTGGCACACTGACCCTGGCAAACTCAGGCAGTCAGCATGGCTGTAACTCGAAGCACTCAAGAGGCTACACTACAGCGGGAGCAGGCAGCGCACCGGGGAGACGACCACCAGAAGGGGTCGACTGAAAACAGCACCCCCGGCGGAAGGGGCGTATGCTGGCATTGTTGCGCACCATGACAAAGCCTCCACCAAAAAACCCCGACCCAGAGGGGCCGAGGCAGAAAAGACTGACACGATTGGCAGACGTCATGAACGTGCAGGGGCACACTCAACCGGGTAACCCGGGAGTTGACTCTGCTCCAGCACACCAGGGAATCAACCACCCTCTTGGTACCACATGCGGTGGTTGTTCCTATAACCCCTCAAGAAAAAACTCCAAAACACACCTGCGGGTATACACTGGCTATACCGCAGTACAAGTGTTTCAGTTTTCAAAAAGAGGCCTACGGGTCGACGAAACAGCGGACCGGGAAGCACACAGGGATGCCAGAGGAGGTCCATAAGACCACCCCAACAGCCCCCTCTTCGCCATGCGTAAGAGAGGGGCGAAAGGAAAAAGGAGCACAGGGTACAACATGTACCCAACAAAGGGTCTCCATAACGCCCAACCCTGTGACACCCGGGCCGACCCGGCATTTTTTCCCCCGAAAAAAGCACAAGTCCCTCAGGGTACCAGAACAGAAGATCTGCGTCCCCGGCGGACAACGGGTTAACTGACCTGGACCAGCGTGACCAGACTCAGTCCCGTGCCCTAATCACGCCGACATCCCCACTCCAAGAGAGGGGGTAGGTATGCGTGTCGATCTAAAACATGAAAAGAGGGCGCCACCCAGACGGTCCCATTTGTACCACGCTCAGTGGCCCACCCCAAGGGCGTGAGACCCCTCTACCTATGTTTCGATCTATTCCGTTAACATCGCCCAGATATAAACGAGAATTCATCAAGACCTAGTAACAGTCGCTATGAAGAGAAAACCTCCATCCCAGTTGCCCTATAAAAACGCTGTTTTAATAACGAGCAACTAAGGCGTACCAGCCCCATGCGTGATTCTTATCAGAAACACCCCGAGCCAGCACTATGTACGCGTCGAGACCCAAACACATCAATGGATAGTCTAACAAGACACCAGACATTGTTCCTCCAAGTCGCCTGGGAGAACGACAAGGAGCCGTCGTGCTTCATGGTCTTTCCTCTTTTTATTAAAAAAGAAAGAAACACAGACTGACATGAATCCCACGTGACGCGGCTGAGGGTACAAATTGTTTTCACTTTTACATCCCGCCACCCTCGCCACAGGGAGGAGACGGGAATACCCAGAGAGACTTCCCACGCGAGCTGTATAGATTGAAAAGAAATATTGCAACATTGAGCTATGTAACACTTGGGTTAGGGCTCTCCGAGGAGGAGGCACTGAACCAATACACACTCAATAATCGAATTGAATCAAATACACATACAATAGAGCAGAACTCCTTTTTGAAGTTCTACTCACCTTGACAATCTGAGGAGGAGGCTCTGAAACTCTGAGGAGGCTCCCTCACTGGGAAATAGAGTCCGAACTCACAGAAGGCACTTCTCCCTGAGGAGGAGCTTCGTGAGGAGGAGCTCTGACAACTCCCTGAAACAGATCCATAACATGGAACCTGAACAACTCACGGAAGTCTTAACAATAGAAACGCGCTCAGTGACGTACTCTATGGTGGGGGAATTTCTGTGGTGCACACGCCAAATTTTTCAGGGCGTGGGACCAGGAAACTCCCCCCCACCCCCCCACCCCCCTACCCTGTAACGTGCCAAACAGCAACGTGACAGGAACCCTGAAGGACAGGGGGTTTTAACCCCTGACCAATCAGAAAAGGGGAGGAAAGGTTTACCAGTTCACCCCTTTACGACCCCTCACCCCTGATACGATGTAATGACAAAGTAGAGCATGACCCAGTCATAGCATGCTACATGAAGCATCTAACAGCTTCACATAGCTCATGTGCTAACCTGCTATCTGAGTTTTACTAAGGAAAAAACACAGAACAGAGAGGGCCCCTTTAAGAGCCCCGGTACTGTAGTGATATGCAGTAGGTACCATATAATGCCGGTGTGCAACCCGGACAATATGAAGAGTGCACCAGTATGTATGAGCGTCCTGTTTCTCAGGGGAGAAGTTTATTAATGCAATGGCATATTGCTTCTGATCCTCGATCTCCATATCAACTCCATCAATGCGCTCATCTAGCTCTATGTCCCCATGGTTTTCTGGGTTTGGCAACCGGCTGAGGGTGTCTGCCAGGATCATTTGAGTACCGGGTCGGTACATGACTTCATAATTGTACCCTTGTGTCTTTATCAGCATGCGCTGGAGTCGTGGTGGTGCAGCATGCAGTGGTTTTGCACATATGGTCACGAGTGGTTTGTGGTCTGTTACCACGAGAAACGATTTCCCATATAGGTACGTGTGGTATCGCTGCATCCCATATACAATGGCTAGCATCTCTCGCTCTATATTGCTGTATCTTGACTGGCAGTCAGTCAGTGTCTTTGAGCCAAAGGCGATGGGCCTGTTGTTCTGCACCAAAGCAATGCCCAATCCCTTCTGTGATGCATCCACTTCAAGGGTTAAAGGTGTGTTTGGGTCATAGTACTTCAGACATGCATGCTCGGTGACCGTAGACTTCAGGTCCTCGAAGCATTTCTGGTGGTCAGTGTCCCATATCCATGGAGCTTCGTTTTTTAGCAGCCCCCTCAAGGTGTGAGCCTTATCTGCAAACTTTGGTATATAGGGGGACAGGTATGTTAGCATTCCCATGAATCTGTGCAGATCATCTTTGTTTTGGGGTGTTGGCATGTGTTGTATGTCCCTGATCTTATCTGGGTCTGGCATGATGCCCTTGCCTGTGTACAGGTTGCCGAAGAAGGAAATGCTGCTTTGTTTTATGGTGCACTTGTCGCTGTTGAAAACAACACCTGCCTCGCCAGCTCGTTGCATCAGGTTGGTCAGGTTCTTGTCATGCTCTTCCTCGTTTGCTCCATATACTGCTATGTCATCAGCTATGCTGACCACACCTTGGAGCCCCTCTAGGATCTGGTCCATCTTGGCCTGGAAGAGGTCTTGAGACACACTCAGACCGAAGGGTAAGCGCTTCCAGCAGTACCGGCCAAATGGAGTCCGGAATGTTGTTAGGAGTTGTGAGTCTTTATCCAGGTGTATAGACCAATACCCTGTTTTTGCGTCAAGCTTGCTAAATATTTTGGCATTAGCAAATTCTGGGTTTAATTCCTCCACAGTTGGAATTTTGTGTGGGCATCTCCTAAGGCTGGCATTCAGTTTTTGAGGATCTAGGCATAGCCTAAGGGAGCCGTCTTTTTTCGTGCCGTACGTCAGACTGGAGCACCAGTCTGTGTGTTCTTCCACCTTTCTTATTACACCTTGCTCCACCATTTTATCCAGCTCTGATTTTAGCTTGTCTTTGATGTGGATACTGCATTTCCGTGGTGGGTCAATGAAAGGTTCAGCATCCTTTTTCAAGAAGAGCTTAGCGGTTCCACTAAAATTGCCTAATTTATCAAACTGGTAAGCTTTCTTTAGCTCCGCAATGTTTGATATCCTCTTCAGTGGTTTCTGGCTGTTGTTAACCTTCTTGTTTACTGTATCAACATTGACAGTTACCAGGTTTAACAGCTCACTGGTTGGCAGTCCAACTACATCTGGACCTGGCACATCCACAACATAGAACCTGGCATTGATCCATTGTGAGTCTTTGTACTGGCATGGAATGTCGATAGTACCCATACAGGGAATCTGATGACCACTGTATGCCGATAGCCTCCTGTAATTTTTCCTCAGCTTTTCATGCGCACACGCATCCTTGCCATACATCTGTCTGAAGGTGCGTAATGGAAGAGTATTGCCTGATGCCCCTGTGTCTATTTTTAGACGGAGTGTATGTCTGTGGCCTGGTAGGTCAGGTGGTCTCACGTTCAGTGTTGTGTATGCCTCTTCTCTGGGTGGCTTGCTCTCAATGCTCTCCGTACAGAAACAGTGAGGGATCTCAAACTTAATGCCCTCAAAGAAGTCATTCACCTAGGATGGCCAGAGCACATCAAAGACCTGCCGAAGGACCTGCGTGCTTACTGGTCCTTCAGGGATGAGCTCGCAATGGAAGCAGGAGTCATATTCAAAGGTAGACAGGTACTCATCCCAGACTCCATGACTGAGGACATCCTGAAACAGTTACATGTGGGCCGCCAAGGGATTGAGAAAACGCGTCGCCTTGCCAGAGAAAGTGTCTATTGGATCAGAATGAATGATGACATCGAAAGGGTGTGCAGATCCTGCAGAGTGTGTGTGGAACATCAAGATGCAAACCCAAAAGAACCTCTCCACCCACACCACATACCATCCAAACCATGGCAGTCTATCGCTTCTGACCTATTTGAGGTCAAAGGTCGCCAGTTCCTTCTGACTGTGGACAGGTATTCCAAATATCCACTGGTGGATGAAATGCCTAATGTGTCTAGCCATGCAGTCGCACAAAAAATGCAGATGTACCTGTCACTGTTTGGCCGAGTAGACGAGATCCTAACAGATAATGGGCCACAGTACACAGGGCAGGCCTTCCAGAGGTTTGTAACAGACTGGGGAGTCGAACACATCACAAGCTCTCCCCATTACCCAAAGAGCAATGGGTTCATTGAAAGGCACGTGAGACACATCAAATCAATTGTGACCAAAACCCTGGAACAGGGAGGCAATCTACAGATGGCATTACTACAGGTCAGAGCGACGCCCATCGACAGTAAACTGCCATCACCAGCAGAATTGATATTTGGGAGACCTGTCACCACCCTGCTGCCAAGTCGGGCAGAGCCAGGCAGGGAGGAGCATAGGGTTCACATGGAACAGAGAACAGCGGACCTAAAAGAGCATCACGACCGCAGCTGCCGCAGAGAATTACCCCCACTCCGCCCCGGACAGCATGTGACTGTGCTGAACAAGGATAGAGGGACATCATTGTCCCTATCATTGTACAAAAATGCATTGAGCCAAGAAGCTATGTTGTACAAACACCAAATGGCAACCAGGTCAGGCGGTGCAGGAGCCACCTGCGTGAGCTATACATCCCACAGATGCAGAGAAGTCCAACACAGACACACTTTGCTGTGCCACAGCTTCAAGAGGACACCCACGAGGGCCCACCGGGAACACCTACAATGTCACCCTGTACTACACAGGTGCCCAATAGCCCAGGACCAAGACGCACAAGATGTGGGAGGGTTGTGAGCAGACCAGATTTTTACAAAGACTATGTGACCTGAGCACATATTATTGCACGGATGGGGGGTGAATGTAAACCTAAATAAGGGGGAGGATTTGCACTTGGTGATGTGATATCAGTGAACTATTGACATAAGAGTGTTCCGCTAATTATATGGGGCGATGCTGCTAAACAGGGGGGATGTAGTGATATGCAGTAGGTACCATATAATGCCGGTGTGCAACCCGGACAATATGAAGAGTGCACCAGTATGTATGAGCGTCGCTATGTCAACCAAGTAAACTTGAGTCCAGTCTGCAACTCGTTGTCTTCATTGTCTCGATAACACTTCAGGTACCAGACTTACACATGTGCTTCTGTGGGCCTACCTAACCCAGTCGTAGCTCTCAGCAACACACACAACCCTTCATCACAACAAAAAATGGCAAAAGTACACTCTTACTACAGAGGAACGCCGTTTTTCATAACGAGAGAGACATAAGTCCTTGATTACGTATTGGCCACAGGCCTTGCTAAGCACACATGATAAGTGACCAAACAACCTTTTCTTTAGGAAAAGAATAGTTTCTCAAGCGGAAGCACAACCCCAGCAACTTAACACTATGATCGCCGGGGACGAGTTAAGACGTCATTCCTAGCCATGCTCATTCTGCCGAAGACGCCGTAACTCGTCTTTGATGTCAATATTTAAAAAATCTGTCATCGAAATCATATTTCCTTTCCGGAGCCCTGAGATGTACTGGTGAGCTCCACTCAACTGTCTAACGGTTCGAGAGCGCCATCTGGTGGCCGATCGGCAGAGGGAGGGAGGGGTGCGCCAAACAGGAAGTGCTCATCCATATGTGCTCCGGGCACTCGCGATCGGTAGCCGGACTCCATCTCAACACACTGGATGATCAATCGCTCGCCCTAACTCAATAAACAACGTTATTTGGACGTATATAGTATTATACAACCTGGAAATGGTTCATCAGGATCAACATCCCATAATCAAAAACGGTCTACTCCACGCTGATCGTCCAACGGCGCAAGGAACATACGGTAAGATTCAGCGTTATTTTCTAACGTATTCCATATAAACTGCTATGATGAACATATGACCCACTCTGGATGAATCATCTAACGCTGCCCACGGAATTATAAACGATCCCCCGCCCATCCGGTCATCATCAGATCATACGTAGATCATTCTAGAAGTACGTCCAGTTGAAATTTTTCATCTTGCACCGATCGCTACCAAACTGTATTTCATCATCAATATAATGCATTTAGGGCTATAAATCACGTTCTGAAGAAAGCTGCAGAAAACGATAAAAACATACTTATACTTTAGACCATATTTTAGTATGAATATGTGAATGAAAAAGTTTAACGTTGCTACACCCTGAACAATACATATAGGACATTGAATGGGCCATAATAATGGCAATGTAGCAATAGAATTTAAAAAGTTATAGCCCTGCAAAGAAGGGGAACTTCTCCATAGACAAATAGAGCTGGCGAGGGATGGTAAATTATGAATTTAACCCATGGCGATTAAAGTGTTAAGCTGAGGGTTACATCGTATCCCCACAAACACAGTGACAGTGATATTGTAAAAAAACATGTCTGAGAGGAGGGGGGAAGCCCCAGGGAAACCGGGGGGGGTCACCCCTCCTACCTTACCCTTGATACGACCAGGTTGAACAGGTACCCCTGTTAATATGTGAACATGCTGTTCATTGTCATCACAGGCTGAGAAAAAGATTCATTCCTCAATCACATGTCACTAAGCATAGCTTCACAGGTTAATTAACCCTCTTAGTTGTGAGTTCAACCACGTTACAAACGTTACATGAACACACATGTTCTCATCACAACTAACCAGTTCATTTTCACACATGTAAAAACAATGCCGATTTTCTATGGAGAGAGAAGCTATACCAGTGACAAGACAATTCACACACAACACGCGTCGTATCCTCAATGTATTGCAGCAACACACGTTTTGGAAACATCGTTATTACAAAACATCTAGAAGGGAAGAACTCCTACCTTCACCCTGAGCGCAGGCCGAGAGGACTGCAACACTGGTCAACGGGACACAGAGTCGAACCCGGCATCTCCTGCGTTGGTGACGAGGGTAAAGTCCGCTACGCCACCCAGCCGCCGTTCTCCATGTTGACGAAGTCCTCGCTGGCATGGCACCCGGGTGTAGGGTCGACTAACATCCTCTGTCAAAGATGACGTCGTAGTCAGAGTGTTTAAGGCATGTTATAGTCACAGTAACGTTCAACAGTGTAGCATTAAGCTAACAGCTGCCCGACTGATAGCAACAAGCTAACGTTTTCTAGCCTAGTGAACAGCGGCACGGTGGTGTAGTGGTTAACACTGTCGCCTCACAGCAAGAAGGTCCAGGGTTCGATTCCCGCTTGGGGACCAGGTTTCCATGATGCCAGTTACCCAGGTGGGGTATCTCCCAGGCCTTTCTGTGTGGAGTTTGCATGTTCTCCCCGTGCTCGCAAGGGTTCCCCCCCCCGATAAGATAAACCCACATACCACATATCAGAGAGTACTCACTTACCACCTATCAGATGGTACCCACTTACCACCTATCAGAGAGTATCCCTTACCACATATCAGAGAGTTACCTTACCACATATCAGAGAGTACTCACTTACCACCTATCAGATGGTACCCACTTACCACCTATCAGATGGTACCCACTTACCACCTATCAGAGAGTACCCCTTACCACATATCAGAGAGTACTCACTTACCACCTATCAGATGGTACCCACTTACCACCTATCAGATGGTACCCACTTACCACCTATCAGATGGTATCCACTTACCACCTATCAGAGAGTATCCCTTACCACCTATCAGAGAGTACCCACTTACCACCTATCAGAGAGTACCCACTTACCACCTATCAGAGAGTAGCCTTTACCACCTATCAGAGAGTACCCACTTACCACCTATCAGAGAGTACCCCTTACCACATATCAGAGAGTACTCACTTACCACCTATCAGATGGTACCCACTTACCACCTATCAGAGAGTACCCACTTACCACCTATCAGAGAGTACCCACTTACCACCTATCAGAGAGTAGCCTTTACCACCTATCAGAGAGTACTCACTTACCACCTATCAGATGGTACCCACTTACCACCTATCAGATGGTATCCACTTACCACCTATCAGAGAGTATCCCTTACCACCTATCAGAGAGTACCCACTTACCACCTATCAGAGAGTACATTTACATTTTACATTTAGTCATTTAGCTGACGCTTTTATCCAAAGCGACTTACAAGTTCTGTACGACAAGACATCAGGAAGGGCACAACTCTATCAGCTGAGTAACAATGTTCATCAGAGTGTTGAGTGCTACAGTGTAGGTTAGTTTATTAGGACAAGTGCATGACAGTATGGTTAGTTAGGGTTAGATAATTTTTTTTTTTTTTTAGCACCAACATACATGTACAGGCCTACAGGCCTACCAGACCATGCAGCCCTGCTCTTTAGAGCCAGTAGGGTCCAACCACACTCCACCCTTTGAGTGTCCAGAAGGAGATCAGTCCTGGGTTGATCCACATCTTCAAAAGGAAAAGAACTAAAGTAATCCACTGGGAAAGACCGACTGCAGCTGTACCCACTTACCACATATCAGAGAGTAGCCTTTACCACCTATCAAAGAGTACCCACTTACCACCTGTCACTGAGTATCCTTTACCACCTATCAGATGGTACCCACTTACCACCTATCAAAGAGTACCCTTTACCACCTATCAGATGGTACCCACTTACCACTTATCAAAGAGTATCCACACCAGACATCCTCCCATTCCTAACTGCAACCATCAACTCCTCACTCAACTCGGGGGTGGTCCCCACCTCCCTAAAACAAGCCAGAGTCACGCCCCTCATAAAAAAAACATCCCTGAACCCTACCGTCATAGGCAACTACCGTCCTGTCTCTCTTCTCTCCTTCCTTTCTAAAACACTTGAACGTGCTGTATCCAACCAACTTACTGCTTATCTCTTACAGAATGACCTCCTAGACCCTAATCAGTCAGGCTTCAGGACTGGTCACTCCACAGAGACAGCCCTCATTGCGGTCACAGAGGCACTTCACTTAGCAAAAGCGAAAGGCCTCTCCTCTGTCCTGATTCTCCTAGATCTATCTGCAGCCTTCGACACAGTCAACCACCAGATCCTCCTCGCGGCCCTCGCAGGAATGGGAGTGGCTGGCTCTGCGCTGACATGGTTGTCATCATACCTCAATGACCGCTCCTACCAAGTGTCATGGAGAGGGACCCTGTCGGCCACCCGCCCCCTGCGGACGGGTGTCCCCCAGGGCTCGGTTTTAGGACCCCTTCTCTTCTCCCTCTACACTAAATCACTGGGTAACATTATCACGTCTCATGGCTTCTCCTACCACTGTTATGCCGACGATACTCAACTCTTCCTCTCCTTCCCTCCCTCAGATATCCACGTCTCTGAGCGGATCTCGGCCTGTCTGTCCGACATCTCCGCCTGGATGACGACCAACCACCTCAAACTGAACCTAAGCAAAACAGAATTGCTCCACCTGCCGGCCAAATCCTCCCCCCTGACCGACCTTTCCATCACAGTCGAGAATGCAGCTGTGACCGCGTCCCCGACCGCCAAGAACCTTGGTGTTGTCCTCGACGACCAGTTGAACTTCTCTGCTCACATCGCAGCGACAACCAGAACCTGCCGATTCCTCCTGAGCAACGTCAGAAGGATACGCCCCTTCCTGACAAAAGAAGCCACCCAACTCCTCGTCCAATCAACAGTCATCTCCCGCCTCGACTACTGCAACGCACTGCTCGCTGGCCTCCCGGCCACTGCCACTAAGCCTCTTCAACTCATTCAGAACGCAGCGGCCCGCCTGATCTCAAACCTACCGAAGTCGGCCCATGTCACCCCACTTCTTAGGGACCTGCACTGGCTCCCCATTGCTGCACGAATCCGCTTCAAGGCCCTCGACCTAGCATACCGTGCGGCAAAGGGAACTGCTCCCGCCTACCTCCGGTCAATGGTCTCTAACTACACACCCTCAAGACCCCTACGCTCTGCATCTTCTGGCCGCCTCAGACCTACTCCTATCCAAGCTCCGGGAGGGTCATCAAAGAGAAGTCGCCTATTCTCAGTCCTTGCCCCACAATGGTGGAATGAACTACCCACCCCAGTTAGGACAGCCGAAACACGTCCAATCTTTCGCCGTCGACTAAAGACGCACTTCTTCAACCATTATCTGAATTAAAAAAAATAAATAAAAAATCTAACCCTAACTAACCATACTGTCATGCACTTGTCCTAATAAACTAACCTACACTGTAGCACTCAACACTTTGATGAACATTGTTACTCAGCTGATAGAGTTGTGCTCTTCCTGATGGCTTGTCGTACAGAACTTGTAAGTCGCTTTGGATAAAAGCGTCAGCTAAATGACTAAATGTAAATGTAATGTAGGTGAAAATTATAATAATAATAATATCATCATAATTATCATTGAACTTGAGCAAAACTAAAATTATGTTATTTGGAAACTGTAGATTAAATACTCAAGTACAAGTTAAAATAAATGGTGTGATTATTGAAAGAGTTTATGAAAATAAATTCCTAGGTGTAATAATAGACCATAAAAATCTGTTGGAAACCTCACATAAAACATGTCCAATCTAAACTGTCAAGGAGCATTTCAGTCATGAGTAAAGTAAAGCACATTCTGGATAGAAAATCACTCTACATTCTTTACTGTTCACTAGGTCACACGAACATATTGTTTTTGGAGTCAAAGACATTGGGTCTCATTCCCGAACGAAGTTACGACAAAATATTTCGTCTTAGCCAGATTTCGGCCCATTTAAGACATATTAGGGCTGGGAGTGGGAGTCCCCAAACTTTCCTGAGATCTTATTTGATCGTGGCTGAGAGCAGATTTAAGAGTGCTGAGGAGCACACTTAAATATGCTCTCAGCCCACGATCAAATCTCATGATTGATTGACTAATTTAAAATGTTATTATAACTTGACAGACTGTGTTCTCATAGTGATTCCTTCACGTCAACGCTACAGGCCTCCTTGGAATTAATTACTTAATCATAATTAAAGTAAATATGACAATATTTGTACAATAAGAAATTACGCATTTGATGTCGGAAAAATAAATAATATGGATTCATCTGATCACAGGGCAGCTGCTTAACCATATCTGAACCAGCTATTTTGGACAAATGTATAATTACTTTAATTACTCAGATATTCAAACACAATTATGCAATTATTGTGAAATGATTGAAAATAATAATAATTTAATGCCTTCTGTGGAATTTGTATTTCTTATTTGTTACACATCTGTTTTAATGATTAATTATATACATTTGAAAGAATGCAGGTCAACATGCAATGTATCCCATTGATTGGTATACAATGGGACAGACCTTTGTTTGATTGATTGATTGATTGAAAACTTTATTAACAGATTGCAGAATGGGTACAGTACAGTACAGCTCAATTACATAAGGGGATGCAGACCAGAGAAAGAATTTCGTCTTGTTTACATCAGGGTCCCCCATTTTCAATTCATCATAACATATATGACACACACGACACAGATAGACAGTACTGCTACATCTATACATTTATGACATACCAGATTTGCAAATACAGTACTGTTTGTGATACAAAAAGAGTCCAGAAAAGAGAGTACATTTGACGTAGAAACTGTTGGAGGAGGTTAGGAGGGGTGGGTGGGTGATAGACTGTGAGAACTGGGGTCTGGAGCACAGCCCAATTGCTGAATACACGAGAAGAGATAGGAGCGGTTTCAAGGGGTGTTTAATGTCAAATGAGCAACACAGGAATTGGGGGGAATAGAACAGGGGTTATGTTCTGTCTTGTGGCTGCCGTGGCGGCAGTGAGCGAGCAAGCGGTCCTGGTGCTTGTCTTGGAAGCTGCTGGGTTGCAGTGGGAGAACGAGTGTTCCTCTTCGGGGACAGGTGACGTCCAGGCAGGGACGGCGGTCCTTTGGGGCACAGGAGAGAAACAGGTTAGAGTAGGCAAATACACGGTTGGTATCTAGCAGAGCTTTCGGCAGAGACGTCGTACCTGGGCAGTGGTAATTAATACCACGACAGCTTCTGGTCAGCATCGAGGTGTAGATGTAGTCCCCCCATCAGGGAAGGTTTGAGTGCAGCTGTGGAGAGTGGGGTGCCTGACCGCGTGCGAATTAGGGGGATGAAATACAGCTGGGCGTATGAGGGTAGAGGAAGGGGTGACTGGAGAGGGAGAGGATGAGGAGGAGTGTGCAGTGGATGGAGAGGGGGATGAAGAGGAGCGTGTGGAGGACGTGAGGGGAAAAGGAGGGGGTGTGAAGTAGGCCCGTGCTGTGATTATGACATAGACTTACACTGTACAAGCAAAACTGTACATTGGAATATTGACAAAACCATACTTGGTCATTTACTGTACATTGGAGGGGGTTGATATAGCTATAAACCTGCATTCCTTCGAATATATCATTAATCAATTAAACTTATATTGAAATACACTATATAGCCTATACACCAACACTGAAATGACAGTCGATAAATAAATAAAAACTAAAGCTAATCGGTGGAAATAGACTGCATTAATATTCCATAACAAGTCTTGTGTGCGCCTACGAATGAACAGTAGCCTATAGGCTTAATTATGGAATAATAAGCCATACTGCGTTCATTCATTACGCCCGCCGTAGGCTATATATATTATATGTCATTCATTCATTCATATACAGTACTGCGCGCGCGTGTGTGTGTGTGTGCGTGCGCGCTGCGGCAGGTGTGTACCGCAAGCTGTATATGATGCCAATACATTAATCTAATTTAGTTTTGATGGGCGCAAGCGTGATTACGAAACCTAGCCGCATTTCTCGGAGACGCTCTCTGATTGGCACTGACTGACGCTAGGTTTCGTAATCACGCGGCTCGCAAGACTCGCAAAGCACTTCCGCCATTCCATTTCACACAGCTGCGTCACCAGTTGCCTTATAAGGAGCTATGGAGGCGTTGTTTTGTATGCAAATGAGCTGAACGGGAACGCGCTTTCGAGTTTAAGACAGAATGCCATTCTCCAAGCAGATATCAGATAATATAATTTGTGCAACCTTTTCAGCCACTTAAGACATATTACCAGCACGTTCAGGACTCAGAGTGTACTTGTCATAGATTATGTCTCAGTGGTTCCAAGATAAATCTTCCAGAATATATCTTTGAAAAATTTTCGGGAATGAGACCCATTGAAGTTAAATGATCTTGTGGAATTTAAAACGGCACAATTAACGTATAAAGCAAAAAGTCATGCACTTCCAAGAAACATTCAAAATTGTTCTTTGATAGGGAGGGAGGTTATAATCTGAGGGGAGAACTCAATTTAAAAGTGCTTAGTGTACGCACTACCATGAGAAGACACTGCATCTCGATATGTGGAGTGAAACTATGGAACAGTCTAAATGTGGTGATAAAGCAATGTCCAAACATGAGACAATTCAAACTGATGTATAAGGAAATTATGTTCACAAGGTACAGGGATGAGGAAGGGACTTGATATTCACGGGTGTTTACATTTTTATTTGATTTCTTTCATGTTTTACATATATAGTTTTTTTTTATGTTTTAAAATAGTACACTCATTTGAGTAGGGGAAAAGGGGTAGGATTAAATAAGTGTATACTTCTTCCTACTCCTTTTCGAACATGTAGATTTGAGTTGTGTTTTGCTTTTGTTATTGTTTG
>NC_140178.1:38355807-38363307 GCF_963971535.1 Notolepis coatsorum
CAACAAGATCATGTGCGGTAGACATCAAAGATATTCAGTCCTGAAAAAGATTTTTTGTAAATGAATACATTGCAAAGTATATTGCATTTATAACAAGGTGTTACCCCTAACAAATGTCAACATACCAGTAGTATTGCCCCTAGGCTTTCATGTAATTACACTTGAAATTACACTGACTTCACCCTAGGCTTCAGCCACTGATGTCTACAACTAGATTCCAGAGAGTTTAGGTTACATACTGTTTACAAGAAGCCATTAAGCAGTCTAATACAACACAGACATCAACTGTATGACTGGTTGGTCTCAACAACACCTGAACTCGCTCTAGGCTTGTAATTATTTTTACATACCAATGCTTACACACATGGCCTGAACACACACCTTTAGAGGAGCACTTGTGCCCGGAAGGTTGCCAGTTCGATCCCCGGACCGTAAGGAATATCTGGGCGAGAGAATGAAAAACACTCTCCTTTCTTCGACACCTACCATTGAAGTGCCCTTGTGGTTGTACTGGGCTCCCCCCAGGTGTGAATGTGTGTTTGACTTGATTTCTGAAAACATGCATCACGCTCAGTGAATCTACTCTGGGTACATAAAGGTGAGGAAAAGAGAAGAATGGTTCAGGTGACAATATGGAGGCCTCTTGGGTGATGTCATAACTGTTTTCATACCCATGCCGCAATGCAAAGGCAAAAAACCAAGAGTTTCTGCTCTTGCCAGGTCAGATGGAAAGGAAGCATTGAACCCAACACTGAGAGTTGGAATCTGCCAGAGTTTTAGAGCCACATGTTCTATTCCATTACTATTGTTTTTAACAGCGTTTTAGTGTCACATGTTCTACTGTTGCAAATACTTTGTTTTGTTCCATAATCACCAACTGCATCACAGTCTGGTATGGCAACTGCACTGCCTCTGACTGGAAAGCACTGCAGAGGGTAGTGAAAAAACCACCCAAGATATCACCGGTACACCACTCACTGCTATTGACTCTATCCATCACAAACGGTGTCTGAGGAAGGCAGACAGCATAGTCAAGGACACCTCTCATCCTAATCATGGACTGTTTGCCCTCTTCCCCTCCAGGAGACGCTACAGGAATCTCCGCTCCAAGTCAAGCAGACTCAGGAACAGCTTCTTTCCCTCAGCTGTCATCCCTCTGAACTCTGTGCCACGTTGACAGCCATACCTGTACATAATCCTTTTACATGTCTGTAGATACTATATCTATATACATATCCCTACCTATGACTACTACCATACTGTCATTATACCCGTATCACTGTACATATTAATATTACAACTCTGTACATACATCTGATTAGCACTACACCCAGTAGTACTAATATATATATTTGGATTACTATTGCACTTTACTGTTACATTTGCACTCTGGTTGGATGCCAAACCTCTTTTCGTTGTACTGTACTTGTGCTGTATAATGACAATAAATTTGAATCTAATCTAATCAAATCTAATCTAATCTAATCTAATCTAATCTAATCTAATCTACATGTTCTGAATGCTGTTTCAGATGCCTCTCCATTCAGCTGAGAAATATTTCTGAGAGAAACACTGGTGCATGCACATAGGCACGTGTGCACAAGCACACACACACACACACACACACACACACACACACACACGTACACACACACACACACACTTGTTTGTTGTGTAAACTATGCTTAGAGGGCAAATGCCAGTGGCTATGTATTATCTAACTGGCTTCAGGGTGGGACAGAATCCAGACAGAAACTCACTTCTATACATCACCATCACCATCACACACACACACACACACACACACATACACACACACACACACACACACACACACACCACACACACACACACACACACGCACACACACACACACACACACACACACGCACACACGCACACACGCACACAACTCAACTCTATACAGTATGTGGAGATTTCAGTAGAAATAACTGAATGCTGTATGGTGTGTGTTCATTCAGAGGAAGGATATCATAAACTTTTTTTTTTCTTTCCTTTAAAAGATGGTCAGCAGCTGTAGACTGTTTTTATGAGTGGTGGTTTTTACATAGCCTCAAAGGATGAATAACACACCAAACTAGAAAGGTGCACTCAGTAGAGCGCAAAACTTTTCCAAACGATAGCCTATGCCTGCTGTTAAAACTGTCTGCTTGCTATCATAAATGCAAGCTTAAGCCACAGTGAGAAATAAAAGCTCTCAATCAGGCATTCCAGTGTCTCAATAAGTCAATTATACTAGAACCCGAGGGACAACTTTCTCTGATCAGATCTTCGTGATCACGGTAAAATGAACAGATCAATGTTCCCTGCGTGCTCTTTTGCCATATGTTGGTCCTCACATTGAACAGGAACCCAGTCCAGATGATGTGGAGCACAGCAGGAGAGAAGTTAAAGAGGGGTGGCAGAATTAGGCATTTCCTGGTTGATAAGGTGATGGTGGCCTAGTAATAGATAATAGCAAACATTGAATATTGAACCTGCAAACATAAGACTGCTCTGACAACACAATATTGATATTGAAATTGTAATTAACTTTTTAATGCATCAGCGACTGTTACGCTGCTATGCCAAACCTGGCTCGTCGTGCATTTTTATATAGTGCTTTTATCCAAAGTGCTTTACAATTTTTGTTCCTCAAATTCACCCATTCACTCACACATCGACGGCAGCAACCATGCAAGGTGCCAACCTGCTCATCGGAAGTAATTAGGGGTTAACACGCTGCCCAGGAGGAGGAGGAATCGAACCGGGAGCCTTACAATCACCAGACAACCGCTCTACCTCCTGAGCCACTGTCGCCCCCATCCTAAATAACCTTACCTGAGGCCTAGCAAGCCTGTAACCTCTCCCTGCAGAATATAGTTGATCCGTGTTCTGTACGGATCACCCCACATGGTTTGGCATGTGAACCGCGGATTAATTACAAAATGTAACCATCAAAGTGAAATACAGTTTTACTGCCGCTGTTGACAATAGAACCAAATGGAATCAGTTCTATGTTGCATCCAGTATAATACCAAGGGTTATATTATCATACTGGCCATCGCGTCTCGCTCTTTGCCATTATGAGATAACTCTTATCTCCTAGCACCTACTGTGCTCACAAACAAACAATTTGTAGGGATGTCCAATATTATCGGCCGACCGATATTATCGGCCGATATCGGCAGTAAAATGTGATATCGGAAAATAACGGTATCGGTAAAAAATAAATAAAAAACAATAACAATATATATATATATTTTTTTACATTTATTTAATCTTTATTTACCCAGGCAAGCAAGTAAGAACCAATTCTTATTTTATTTATTGTCAAAAGTATGCATGTTGGTTTAATTCAACAACAAGATATATGTAATGTTAATTTTTACTTTTTTAATGATCATATTTTGCACAGATAATAATAATAATAATAATAATAATGCAGGACCTGTTGCAGAGGTCTTTATTTTGGCATGCAACGACACTCAATGTTTTAGCGGTACACACAGCGGTTAGTTTCTTTAGCACACACACCGGAACACACACGCATGCATTGTCTCTTTAGAATCGCCGATGCGATTCGTCTCTGCGATTAACCCATCCCGTCGTCCTTCCCCCCCAAGGGCAGCCGGGAGCAGACAGGCGTCAACGTGAGCCGCGCCAGGGGACCAATCCAAGTGCTCCTGTCCGTCTTCGTCAAGGACACCACAGCGTTAGCGATCTGTTGTTGTGCATGTTTTTCCATTGGGTTTATCTTATCGGGGGGGGAACCCTTGCGAGCACAGGGAGAACATGCAAACTCCACACAGAAAGGCCTGGGAGATACCCCACCTGGGTACCTGGCATCATGGAAACCTAAGCGGGAATCGAACCCTGGACCTTCTTGCTGTGAGGCGACAGTGTTAACCACTACACCACCGTGCCGCATGATAATGCTTACATTTAGAAAGCCTTTTGAATGCATCCAGTGAAATTATTAGTTACCTGAAATTATTCCGTTTTTTTGGGGGGAAACCCTGCATATATCGGTTGATATCGGTATCGGTATCGGAAATTAAGAGTTGGACAATATCGGAATATCGGTATCGGTAAAAAAGCCAATATCGAGCATCCCTAACAATTTGCACTCACATGCAGGTGACCAGGCCACGCCCCCGCGTCCTGCTATAAGACGCCGGACATGGTCACACTCTACCTTCCTCTTTTTTTGTTTCCAACACGGACGTTGCAGTGCACTCCGTGAACTAGTTGTTAAGAAACGCAGGGAGAAATTACACAATGTTGGGTTTTCGCCGGAGGTTCACCAGCCCCTGGAATCTTCTCGGCACATCCTAACAGCGCATCGGACCTGTCCTGGGGTTCCCTCATCTCGTGACAGCGGATCGAGGGACGGCGCGCGACGGCTAGCAGTCGAGCTACGTCGTGCACAGGTAGGGTCTGCGCTGCCAGGCATTGATGCTAGAATTTGTGATACTGCTCGTTGTACCATGAGGCAGCCGAGTTGTGTATTGGCGCGAGGCGCAGGATATTTGGGTAAACATGGTCGTCATGACTCTGAATTGGATGTTTTCCCAGCTATCCTGGAGCGTGCGGCTAATGCTAATCCTCCTCTTTTTTTTAAGATTTATTTTTGGCGTTTTATCGCTTTATTTCTACTGGGCAGTCCAGTAGAGAGAGACAGAGGAGGAATGGGAGACAGAGTGGGGGGGAAGACATTCGGCAAATAACGACGGGTTTGGGAATCGAACCCGGGTCGGCCGTGTCGCGGCTGAGCGCGCTATGTGGTTTGCCACTGGGGCGCCCCCACTCTTCCCTCCTCTTAACCGGTTCATTGCTGAAGGTCAATCGGTGTCTAATGTGGGGTTTTTGCTGAGGCTTATATACCCCTTTTATGGGTGGATGGGCTGACAACAGGGCGCAAGGCAGGTCTGCCATGGCTTGAGAGCCAGGTAGCATCCGTACTTTGCCCTGGCATGGTTGAACGGTGTCCCACCCGGAAGCCGACGCCAGAGGGCGAGTCGGCCCGGCAGGTGGCTGTATGGGCTGATGACGTGTGCTAAAGTGTGCTAAAGTGCCCTTTTGAGTGGAAAAAATTTGAGGATGTGCCATATTGGTGCCCCTCTAATGGTTAAACGTGACCATGTGCCCTCACAGTTGAAAACATTGCACTAAAGTGCCCTTTTGAGTGGCGAAAATGAGAGGACATGCCCCTCCAATGGTTAAACTTGCATGTGCCCCCACAATTGAAAACATTGCGCTAAACCAAAAGTGCCCTTTTGAGTGGCAAACACTAGGACGTGCCCATTGGTGCCCTTCCAATGGTCTAAACTTGACCATGTGCCCCCACAGTTGAAAACATTGTGCTAAAGTGCCCTTTTGAGTGGCAAAAATTAGAGGACGTGCCCATTGGTGACCTTCCAATGGTCTAAACTTGACCATGTGCCCCCACAGTTGAAAAACATCACGCAAAAGTGCCCTTTTGAGTGAAAAATAATAGAGGATGGGCCCCTCCAATGGTCTACATTTGACTATGTGCGCCCACAGTCGAAAACATTATTATAATTATGCATTACTAAATACTAATGTATGTAAACTGCAAGTGCTTTTATTGATGGCAGTATGTTTTAGCCTAGGCTACTGTAGGCTATAGCTGTATTACTGTAGATAGCTAACTAAACAGGTACCTTGCTTAGCTGATTCTATGATAACCTGTTTCTCAATTTAGAAATAAAGTGTACAAATTATTTGAGGACTATTTGCACAAAATATACCCATAGCACTTTAAAGTCCAGTGGGAATTGCTTTTTAAAGCTAACTTAAGAATGGTAGTAAACTTAAAAGTGGGTTTAGCATTGGCCTATATTCTATGATTACAGAATGCCAATGAGAGAAAGAAATCAGAAGAATATTAAAAAGCAGCTGAAAAAAGCTTATCTTTGAAAAATTGGGTCCAAAGTAACAATAGTAAGGGAGGAGATAAGGATACAGGTATGTATTTGTAAGTCCTCACTACTAGCTACGTGTACAAGCTTGTCGCCCAGAGCCATAGTTTGGATTATAACTGAGAATCTGGTGCTAACATGGTCAATAATGCTTATTTTGGACAGAAAAATGTGTCTTAAACATTTAAATTGACCAACCATAGATCTGTTTCATTCCAATCAAGGCAAGAGGGCTAGTGGTGGTAGTGCTATATGACATATTATTTTATAATACAATTATAACATTGTAGGCTACAGTACAAATATTATATACAGTACAATTATTATATTAAAACAAATATTATTTGCTCCACCTTAGATAAAGACAGTACAGACAATGAAGATGGAGATATTCAAGAGGGACATGATGATATCAGGAAGAGAGATGGTGAAGAAGTGGAGGAAAGAGAGAATGCAGATGATGCTATGGAGATAAATTATTCAAACAACACAATAACAAATAACTTGAATGCTCTCCTGTTGCCATTCAAATATCCCACTGATCCAGCCAGTATCCAGGTACAATATATTAAGTTTAATGGAGAGAATGGAGAAGATAGAGAGGGGGGAGGGAGAGAGAGAGGGAGAGATAGAGGAGAGAAGGAGAGGACATGAGGAGAGAAGGAGAGGATAGGAGTAGAGAAGGGGAGTATAGGAGGAGAGAAGGGGAGAAGGGGAGTACAGGGGGAGAGAAGGGGAGAAGGGGAGTACAGGAGGAGAGAAAGGGAGTACAGGAGGACAGAAGGAGAGGGCAGGAGGAGAAGACATGAGGAGAGAAGGGGAGGAGAGAAGGAGAGTTAGGACTCGGAGAGAGAAACGAAGAAGCTCAACGGCACTCGAATTAACTTTAACTGTTAAACTGTTTTATATCCTGTAAAATATATGTTGTAAATAGCTTTTAAAGAATAGGTTCACTATTTTTCAACCCAGACCATATTAAAATGCATTTTCCCAAATATTTATATTCCTCACTGATATCTTTAGCATTGAGAAATGTACCACTACAGCAATGGTTTAGGCCTTCAAGCACCATGATAATCTACTTTTCAAACACCATGATAAATCTAAGTTTCAAACACTATGATAAATCCACTTTTCAAACACCATGATAATTTACTTTTTATCATAATTTACTTTTCAAACACCATGACAATGAGGTGAAATAAACATTTGAAAGGGGTATTGTTCCCTGTGTGTTTTTATCATAGAGGTTATACTATTAATCTGGATTGTCTATGTTATTCTAATGTTAATCTTAATCAAGGATGAAGACTATTTCACCATGCATGATGCATCATAGCTTTTTGCTCACTGATGGGGTCCCATGTTGTGCAGTAGGTGCCCTTTTTTTTCTTTTCGCCCTTCAAACAGCCTGAGTCCGCCACTGCTCGGCACCATGAGACTGTTGGTATAAACATGCCATTCTCCTCCCCTTCTGCTATATGGGACATTATTTTTGCAAGGGCACCGTTGCTGCATCCTGCTTAGCCCCACCCAAGATGATTGTGATTGGTTT
>NC_140178.1:38368307-38385807 GCF_963971535.1 Notolepis coatsorum
GTTTGTCTTGTTTCCATCAGGGTCCCCCATTTTCAATTCATATAGACATTTATGACATACATAACATACATGACATTTATGGCATAGGGACATATAGGTATTTAGTACTGATACATTTGTGACATAGGCGGTATTCAAATATACAGTACTGTTACCCCTAGATCCTGACAGAGTATATACATGCGGTGGGGAGGAGACTGTCTATTAGGAGGTGGTGGGGGTTTTGGGCATTTACGGTGGCCAGTTTCGAATTGCAGCCTCCCGTAGGTGCTCTTTAAGGGCGGTTTTGAATGTGGGCAGGGATTCACATTCCTTTACAGCTTTGGGTAGGGCGTTCCACATTGTTGTGGCATAATTGCGAAACGTGTTTAGTCCCTTGTTTGAGCCGAATCTGGGTTTAACATGATTTGTTGAGCTTCCTCTGGTGTAGTGGTTGTGGTATTCACTGACCTTTGGGAAGTATTTTGACATGTACATGGGCACCCCGGTCGTATAGTGTATCTTGTAGACCAGGCCCATTGCAAGTTGCTGTACTCTGTCGTCTACTCTAAGCCATCCTAGGTTGGCAAAGTGGGCAGGGGTGAGGTGGGTTCTGGGGTTCAGGTCAAGTAGTAGTCTGACCAGTTTGTTTTGTGATGTTTGTAATTTTGTTTTAAGCGCCTTTGAGGTGCTTTGGTACCATGAGGTGCACGCATAGTCATAGTACCCTTGAATGAGTGCTCCTGCCAGAGTCCTCAGGGTATTCTTGTTTACCAGAGAGGAGATCCGGTACAAGAATCTAGTTCGTTGGTTGACTTTTTTTATTACATTGGATGCCATTTTGTCACAGGAAAGATTTGCCTCTAGGATGGAACCCAGGTAGGTAATTTCGTCTTTCCTTGTGACAATATTGTCACCCACTGTAACTGAGAAGCCGTCGGTCTTGCTGAGTTTGTTATTTGAACCGAAGAGAATGGACTCTGTTTTGCCCATGTGTAATGATAGTTTGTTATCAGCGAGCCATATGCAGATTTTGCCTAGTTCCGTGCTGAGGGTTTTTTCAACCTGCAATTTGTTCTTGTCAGAGACCAGCAGGGCTGAGTCGTCCGCAAACAGGAACAAGTTGCAGTCACAGGCTGACGACATGTCATTTGCATAAATTAGGAAGAGTAGCGGTCCTAGTATGCTTCCTTGTGGAACACCACAGCTCACTGTGAGGGGGGGGGATAGAGTACCGTTTACCTCTACCATCTGTTCTCTCCCCTCCAGGTAGGATTGCATCCAGCTCACTGATAGGCTATCAAAACCAATTGCTTTTAGCTTGTCCATTAGAATGGAGTGATTGACAGTGTCGAAGGCCTTTTGTAGGTCCAGCATGACCATGCCGCAGTATTTGCCAGCGTCCACCTCTTGTTTGATGTGGTCGTTCAAATAGAGGAGGCATGTGTCAGTGGAGTGGGACGTTCTGAAGCCAGATTGGAATTCGTAGATTAGTAGATTAGATGAAAACTTTATTTAACAGATTGCAGAATGGGTACAATACAGTACGGCTCAATACACACAATTGTTAAGGGGATGCAGACCTGAGAAAGACGTTTGTCTTGTTTACATCAGGGTCCCCCATTTTCAATTCACCACGATGTAGCCATTGCCAATTTAGTCCACCTCAGTGGTTGTCAAACGTTTCAGACCCTCATCTCTTATTGGTCTCAGTTCAGTAAAACATACTATTACTCCTGTCATGTAGGGATCCAACAGAACCAGGCTGACAACCTCATTTGGGTCTTGAATCTCGACCGCTTATTTAAGGTGCAGATTATAACCTGGCATGGTTTCTCAATATTATAGTATACTATAGCCTAATGGATAAACAGAGGGTTAGAAGAACCACACATAGCTTGCAGACCTGTTTGTGGTGGAAGATGATGACCAAATATAGGCTAGATCGCTAATGTGCGAATCCTACACCCAAGATTAGCCAAGAAGACAGATTTATAATATACAGCTTTGTAACACAAAGGTTAATGGCAATCTATAATCTAATCTAATTGCCTAGATAATAGTGATTTGAGATTCAATTTTGAATTGAATCGTGACCCAAAGACACAAGATTTCCAAAGATTTCTACCTAGTGTATGCCTGCATGACTTGATAATAGAAGCTCTGATAGATATGTATTGAGCCAGGGTCCCAGGGTGAAACTTAATCTACCCAGTTTAGGTCCCAGGCTAGAACCTCTGGAGAAAGTGATCTTAGTGCTTTAAGATGTTGTGGTGTTTCTTCAGACTGCCCCGGGACGGGCAGCGAGGAGGCAGGCAAGAC
Source organism: Notolepis coatsorum (assembly GCF_963971535.1). Classification (NCBI taxonomy): domain Eukaryota; kingdom Metazoa; phylum Chordata; class Actinopteri; order Aulopiformes; family Paralepididae; genus Notolepis; species Notolepis coatsorum. The sequence goes on from NC_140178.1 coordinate 38,370,609, forward strand.
CTCAGCATGTGAGGGCTGTCCCAACCAGAACGTATGTGCCTCAGGAGCAACCAAGGCCCCTGACCCTGGTAAGACTGAAACATTTGTGTGTGTGTGTGTGTGTGTGTGTGTGTGTGTGTGTGTGTGTGTGTGTGTGTGTGTGTGTGTGTGTGTGTGTGTGTGTGTGTGTGTGTGTGTGTGTGTGTGTGTGTGTGTGTGTGTGTGTGTGTGTGTGTGTGTGTGTGTGTGTGTGTGTGTGTGTGTGTGTGTGTGTGTGTGTGTGTGTGTGTGTGTGTGTGTGTGTGAGACAAATTGTGCAGGTATGGATAGTGTGTCGATGTATATAGGACTCAATTAGGGCTGCAACTAATGACTATTTTGGTAGTCGACTAATCTGTCGATAATTTTTTTCGATTAGTCGACTAATCGAAAAACAATTATATAAATTTTTTTTTTTTTTTTTTTTTTGCACTACCTATCTTTGTGAAAGTGGCTTCTCAGCTCTGGTCCAGCTGAAGACAGAGCAGGGGAACAGATTGGACATTGAGCATGACCTCAGAGTTGCTTTGAGACTCTTGTCAGGACCAAACAACATCCCCAGTTATCCCATTAGTTCCCCCAAACTTACTGTCGGGTCTGTTATGTTAAGCTAAGAAGTCTTCAGCTGGCTGGACCAGAGCTGAGAAGCCACTTTCACAAAGATAGGTAGTGCAAAAAAATAAAATAAAATACAATATATATATATTTTTTTTTTATGACTAATCGACGCAACAATTTCTCGTCGACGATTTTTCATAATCGACATCGTCGATTTTGTCGAATAATCGTTGCAGTCCTAGACTCAATGGATGATTATAAAAGATTAGAACTGTGTTTTAGGAAGGGTACTTTTTTTTTTAGGTAAATTGTATCTATAAAGCTAGCTAATATTCCAGATACAAGCTAATATCTGGGTTTAGGACATATATCTGCATATCCTGATTATCAATATCCTATTACACATGAGTAAACAGAATTTTGCAGGCATTACCACAGTAAACTGGATAAGGTGTTTTCATGCCTCAGTACACTGGCTAATACCGGCATATCCAAGCCATCAGACAGGTTTGACATGGTCGGGATATGAGATTATACCGGCTATTAGGTATAAACAGGATATGCTGTTTACATGCATCAACTCAAAGATGAAAATGGGCCTACTTGAGTATTAATGTGCATGTAAACAATGTAGAAGCATTGATTAACAAATTATTGATAAATATTAACTATAATGCAAATACACACACAGTCATATCTCTACCCTAATTGTGCACTGTTGAGTCTGAGCTCGAAACACAAAAATTGCATATACCTGTAATGCCTCTGTATTGATGTGTATTTGACAAATAAAGAACTTTAACCTGAACCCCCCCCCCCCCTACCAGCCATAGCGGAGATAGCAGAGAAGATGTTGACAGTGAAACATAAGATCCTGGTGCTGTCAGGGAAAGGTGGAGTGGGGAAGAGCACCTTCAGCGCCCACCTGGCCCACGCTCTGGCCAGCGACAGCACCAAGGAGGTAAGAGTCTGGAGGAGACAGGAAGGAGGTGAGAGAATGGAGGAGACAGGAAGGAGGTGAGAGCATGGAGGGGACAGGAAGGAGGTGAGAGCATGGAGGGGACAGGAAGGAGGTGAGAGCATGGAGGGGACAGGAAGGAGGTGAGAGAATGGAGGGGACAGGAAGGAGGTGAGAGAATGGAGGGGACAGGAAGGAGGTGAGAGCATGGAGGGGACAGGAAGGAGGTGAGAGCATGGAGGAGACAGGAAGGAGGTGAGAGAATGGAGGGGACAGGAAGGAGGTGAGAGCATGGAGGGGACAGGAAGGAGGTGAGAGCATGGAGGGGACAGGAAGGAGGTGAGAGCATGGAGGGGACAGGAAGGAGGTGAGAGCATGGAGGGGACAGGAAGGAGGTGAGAGCATGGAGGGGACAGGAAGGAGGTGAGAGAATGGAGGAGACAGGAAGGAGGTGAGAGCATGGAGGAGACAGGAAGGAGGTGAGAGAATGGATAAGACAGGAAGGAGGTGAGAGAGTGGAGGGGACAGGAAGGAGGTGAGAGAATGGAGGGGACAGGAAGGAGGTGAGAGCATGGAGGAGACAGGAAGGAGGTGAGAGAATGGAGGGGACAGGAAGGAGGTGAGAGCATGGAGGAGACAGGAAGGAGGTGAGAGAATGGAGGGGACATGAAGGAGGTGAGAGAATGGAGGGGACAGGAAGGAGGTGAGAGAATGGAGGGGACAGGAAGGAGGTGAGAGAATGGAGGGGACATGAAGGAGGTGAGAGAATGGAGGGGACAGGAAGGAGGTGAGAGAATGGAGGGGACAGGAAGGAGGTGAGAGAATGGAGGGGACATGAAGGAGGTGAGAGAATGGAGGGGACATGAAGGAGGTGAGAGCATGGAGGGGACAGGAAGGAGGTGAGAGCATGGAGGGGACATGAAGGAGGTGAGAGCATGGAGGGGACATGAAGGAGGTGAGAGCATGGAGGGGACAGGAAGGAGGTGAGAGCATGGAGGGGACATGAAGGAGGTGAGAGCATGGAGGGGACATGAAGGAGGTGAGAGCATGGAGGGGACATGAAGGAGGTGAGAGCATGGAGGGGACAGGAAGGAGGTGAGAGCATGGAGGGGACAGGAAGGAGGTGAGAGCATGGAGGGGACAGGAAGGAGGTGTGTCTGCTTTCACAGCTCTGGCTTGTTTTTCTTTTCTTTAATTATGAAGAAATCCATTTAGTTATTTTCAACCCTATTTTTCTATCAACATTTTCTAACTTGACAACATAACAATTCTAAATGGGCCAACGTTTATTTCCTGTTGCAGTGTCTGCTAATACAATAGCTGACAGGAAATGCACTTGGGGCCAAGCTGGTTCCCTAGCAACGGAAATCCACCGAACAGTCCTATAACCAGTGGCATCACAGCGATTGATTGATCCTTGTTTCCTTTCCTGATCTTCTCTCCTTGTCTCCTCTCCTGATCTTCTCGTGATTTCCTTTCCTGATCCTCTCCCCCTGTCTCTTTCTGTCCTGTGGCTGAGGGGTAAAGTGCAGAATTTTAAATAACATCTGGTGGCTCTAAGACACAGTAGCAGATGACAGTTACAGTAAGTGTGTGTGTGTGTGTGTGTGTGTGTATGTGTGCGTGTGCCTGTGCGTGTGCCTGTGCGTGTGCCTGTGCCTGTATGTGAGGGAGGGGGGTGGGGGGGTGTTATGTGTGTGTCTGTGTCCTATGTGTACCAATGTGTACACAGTAGCAGAACACATGCACACATACACCCAGCAGAGTGGTTTTGGGGAGGGGACTCCTGTTGATAAAGGTGCTGAAAGGTTGTGTGTGTTTTGGGAGAGTGAGCGTGAGAGGAGTAGCTTCCTGGTTCTCCTCAACTGTTACGTGCCAACTTCCTGTTGATTAAGGCGTTGAAAGGGCCAGAGGGAGGGTACAGTGTGTGTGTGTGTGTGTGTGTGTGTGTGTGTGTGTGTGTGTGTGTGTGTGTGTGTGTGTGTTCGTGCGTGCGTGTGTGAACAAGACAGGATGAGAGGGTGTAACTTTTTATACTTCTATTAGAGGTAGACCGATTAATGGGTTGGGCCAGTGAATCAGCACCGATAGGATGTTTTACAAATGATTGTTATCAGCGGAACTTGGCTGTGATAGTCAAGTCGAGTCAAGTCAGTTTTATTTATATAGCACATTTTAAACAACAGCAGTTGACAAAGTGCTGAACAATTTACATAAAATTCAAGGTACAATACTCAAAACCATATCAAAGAATTTACAACATATATACATTAAAATCACATTAAAACTAAGCGGATACTCTGTACAAGGGATTTAGAAGGCCAGGCTGGGCAGACCTAATATTAACAGGTAGACTGTTCCAGAGGCAGCCACAGCAAAGGCTTGATCACCTCTGGTTTTTCGCCTTGCTCTGGGGACATCCAGGAGCATTTGAGTAGAGGACCTCAGAGCTCTGGATGGGGTGTGGACATGCAGGAGATCTGCGAGGTAGGGAGGGGCAAGGCCATTTAGGGCTTTAAAAACTATCAATAGCAGTTTGATAGTGATAGTGATAGTGTCTGATGGCTGCACAGCCTCCACAGGTCACGCAGGGACATACATCACCATTTGCTCCATACACCAAGTCAAGGTAATGTCATTGTCACTAAACCCCTGAGATCATTTATATTTAAATTAAAGTTAAATAATACTTTTTCTCCTGCCGATTCTGAGTCATGAATCAACATCGTTAGTAGGGATGGGAAAAGATTTTATCGATACGATTCCATTATCGATTCTGCTTATCGATCCGATTCTTTATCGATTCCCTTATCGATCCCTGATACATTTATAATTTAAATAAATAAATTGGAAATGCAACAGAACTAAGCTGGTTAGAATAACAACATGCAACTTGACATTTCTGATTGTCATTTATTGTTGAGCCCCCATGTCAGAAAAATACAAAAAAAATTAACTATAGCCTACACTTAAATAAAATAATGTATTTGAGATTCTCTTAACACTTTGGTTGCCTTGGGTTAAATTAATGATATACCATAGATTGCCAGCGCTATTTGTCTATGGAGAAAGTCCCCTTCTTTGCAGGGCTATAACTTTTTAAATTCTATTGCTACATTGCCATTATTAGGGCCCATTCAAAGTCCTATATGTATTGTTCATTGTGTAGCAACGTTAAACTTTTTCATTCACATATTCATAGTAAAGTATGGTCTAATGTATAAGTATGTTTTCATCTCTTTCTGCAGCTTTCTCCAGAACGTGATATATAGCCCCAAATGCATTATATTGATGATGAAATACAGTTTGATGGCAATCAGCGCGATATAAAAAATTCCAACTAGACGTACTTCTAGAAGTTACTACACGTCATCTGATGTTGACCGGATGGGCGAGGGGGCGTTTATAATTCCGTGGGCAGCGTTATACCAATCATCTAATGTGGGTCAAATGTTGATAATAGCAGTTAGTATCTAAGACGGTAACGTTACACGCTGAAACTCACCCCAGTCTCCGCGCGCCGTTGGGCGATCATCGTCGAGTAGAAATTTTATCATTATGGGATATATTTTTACCCGGTCCATCTCCAGCTTGTATAATGGTATATACGTCCAAATCATGTTGTTTATCGAGTTATTGCCAATCGATCACCGTGTAGCGTGACGAGCCAGAGTCCCATGAACCATAGCGAGCGCCCGGAAGTACTACGGTCGTCATGACAACCTCTATTCAATATCCTGTGTGGCGATTGCGCCGATCGGCCACCAGATGGCGCTCCTGAACCGCCAGAGAGCTCAGTGGGTCCTGCTGGTGGATCTCAGGCCAGCGGAGGGGGAATATGAATCCGATCGCAGATTTTTGAAATATTGATATAAGGACGCTGTACAGCGTCCCCCGGCAACTTTAGCATGGCCAGCAAAGACGTGAAAAGACGTGTCCCGGCAGTCAAAGTGTTAAAATGTTTTTTTTTATTTTTTTTATTCTTAAACTAATTTAATCTATTGAACCATAGTCGGGGAACAAAATAAGCACCCGCCAAGCGCCAATGGCGGGCAGATTTAAGGTTTGGCGAGTGACAATGAGAGGTCTGCCCGCCACCTGGTGGGTAACAAAATAGTAATGTAAAATGAAAACTGCGGTGTGTTTGCAGCCCCAAATCTCCTCGCACGTCAATCTCTCCTTGTTTACCGACGTCACATCCACCACTCTTCTTCTGCAGAGCCTGCTTGCGCTACTAACGTTACGCCCGCAGCTGCTATACCGATTAGCGTTAAATTGGTTACAATTACAAGTATGTGGAACCATATGGAAGGAGTAAGCCGGCCGCTAAAAAGAAAACCCACCGCGGCTTTCTCACAGACGTTGACCAGCTCTGTAACAACTCATCTCGAGTCTGCTTCTATCTGCAATGAAAACTCTGCAAGCAGCGGTTCCAATTGTCTAACATGCTTTGCATCCTCGCCAGTCCTGTATACCCACGCCGCGCTAAAACATTAACTACTGTAATGTTATCTGCTAACTGAGTACTCCAACTAAACTAACCTGCTAACGCTAACTACTGCTAACGCTAATCACTGGGGACGCTCAGAGGCATAGTGAGGGAAGGAGGGGCTGAGAATCTCTGTGTGTCTGTGTGTGCGTGCGTGCGTCTCTCCCTCTACATTTCTCCTGAACCTATTTCATTCAAAAGGAAGATATTGATGGACAGTAGCTATAGTATAACTATTATTCAATAGCGTTTTAAATTATAATGAATTAAAGAATTGTATAAAGAATTGTCCATGTTCTGTCATCTAATAATATATTCCATTAATATATTCCATTACCTTTCCTATCTGTATCAAAGTCAAAATGTTGGTATCGTGACAACACTACAACATACAAAAGCAGCTTGACAACCGATATTCTTTGCATCTAGTAGGCATGGGCCAATGTGTGATTTTAGTGGTATGTGCTATTTGCACAGATATTTGTCCCTTAGTATGCACACGCACAGTATAATATGCATGTAATAAATAGTTTGTTTATGAACTCTGTTACTTGAAAAATGTTCACTGTGCTCCTAAATTTCTTTGTGTGCTCCTAATTTTACATGTGCTCCCTGGGAAAAAGGTTAGCATAGAGCCCTGTATATAGTAATAATAATTACACATGGCGATATACTAAAAAGCGATTTCAAATTTTTGGCTGGTAAAAAAATCTGCCTGGCTGGTAGTTTTTTTAATCTACCAGCCACCTTGGCTGGTAAGCCAAAAAGTTAATGTTGTTCCCTGACTGTAGTGTAGTAGAGGTAGACTCTAGTGTAGTAGAGGTAGATCTAGTGTAGTAGAGGTAGACTAGTGTAGTAGTCGAGGTAGACTATGTAGTGTAGTAGAGGTTGTTTAATATCAAAGTAAGCATTTAAGCTGGTTAGCGGTTTGAATGCAGTCCTATAGTCATATGAATCAAAGTGGTTGATGCAGGTCTCCCCACAGGTCTCTCCACACAGTGAAAGAGCTGATTGTGTCGGCCTTCTTACCCAGCTCACATACAGTACTGTACACACACACACACATGCACACAAACTTCCTTAAATGCATAGTAACGGCTGACTCTGAGAGACTCTTGAGGTAATATTCTCCTTTGGCTCAACCCACCCACACACACGCACGCGCGCACACACACTACAAACACCCCCCTTATTTGGTACTGTATGAGTCTGAGCTTGGTTATAGCAGATAGAGGCTAACACAGGACCATTCCTGCGGCTCCTATACCATGCCCTTATGAGGTAGCCGGATCGAATCCAGTGTCCTTATTAAGTATGCATAAAGATTCTCAGTGTTGGAGTACTGATCTAGGATTACTTGTCACCAGAGCGCCTTTTTAATTCTTCTTCTTTGTACTTTCCTGAAATCTAAAAAGAAAGTTGAATCAATCATGGTCCAATATGTGGTAACGTGACACCTTTAGCTCCAGCACACACACAAAGCTGAGTAGGTAGGTACTGACATTGTCTTGAAAGAATATATATTCCGACTTGGAATTCCTGGTAAATATCAATGGGTGCCTGTTGCCTATTTGCATATTCATAGATCTTTGCATGTGTATAGATGCTGACAATAAAATTTGCATGTGACAATATATAATGTGCATGTGGCAATATATAATGTGCATGTGACAATATAATGTGCATGTGAATGAATGAAAACTTTATTTAACAGATTGCAGAATGGGTACAATACAGTACGGCTCAATACATACAATTGTTAAGGGGATGCAGACCAGAGAAAGACGTTTGTCTTGTTTACATCAGGGTCCCCCATTTTCAATTCATAGTGACATTTATGACATACACAACATACATGACATCATGACATTTATGGCATAGGGACATGCATGACATACAGGTATATAGTACTGTTACATTTGTGACATATATGATATGCAAATATACAGTACTGTTATCCATAGATCCTGACAGAGTATATACATATGATGGGGAGGAGACTGTACATTAGGAGGGGGTGGGTGGGTGGGAGAGAAATATACATACGGTGGGGAGAGAATATATACATACGGTGGGGAGGAGACTGTACATTATGAGGGGGTGGGAGAGAAATATACATATGGTGGGGAGAGAATATATACATACGGAGGGGAGGAGACTGTCTATTAGGAGGGGGTGAGGGGGTTTGGACATTTACGGTGGCCAGTTTCTAATTGCAGCCTCCCGTAGGTGCTCTTTTAGAGCGGTTTTGAATGTGGGTAGGGATTCACATTCCTTTACAGCTTTGGGTAGGGCGTTCCACATTGATGTGGCATAATTGCGAAACGTGTTTAGTCCCTTGTTTGAGCCGAATCTGGGTTTAACATGATTTGTTGAGCTTCCTCTGGTGTTGTGGTTGTGGTATTCACTGACCTTTGGGAAGTATTTTGACATGTACATGGGTACCTTAGTCGTATAGTGTATCTTGTAGACCAGGCCCATTGCAAGTTGCTGTACTCTGTCGTCTACTCTAAGCCATCCTAGGTAGTCAAAGTGGGCAGGGGTGAGGTGGGTTCTAGGAGTAAGGTCAAGTAGTAGTCTGACCAGTTTGTTTTGTGATGTTTGTAATCTTGTTTTTAGCGCCTTTGAGGTGCTTTGGTACCATGAGGTGCAAGCATAGTCGTAGTACCCTTGAATGAGTGCTCCTGCCAGAGTCTTCAGGGTATTCTTGTTTACCAGAGAGGAGATCCGGTACAAGAATCTAGTTTGTTGGTTGACTTTTTTTTATTACCTTGGATGCCATTTTGTCACAGGGAAGATTTGCCTCTAGGATGGACCCTAGGTAGGTAATTTCATCTTTCCTTGTGACAATATTGTCACCCACTGTAACTGAGAAGCCGTCGGTCTTGCTGAGTTTGTTGTGACAATATATAATGTGCATGTGACAATATATAATGTGTGTAACTGAGGGGTACAATTCCCTGACTGTATTATATAAGTATGGTATCATTAAACCACTACTGTCTTATGTACATTACTACTGGCCATACAGTACACAGGTATATGATGAGAACACCTCCACAATGACACGGTTCCACACAAAACTGGGTTTAAGATTATTTATTAGCAGCAATGATAGTATCTAACAATACTTTACGTAGGGTTGCGCTTATAAGGCAAAGAATGTGCGTGAGCAAATCAATAACGTAAGTCCATTATCATATTACGCAGGAGAGAATGAATACCACCTGTATCTTAGGAATTATATCTATGGTACACTAGTTAGGCAGCGGGAGATACTGGTAGGGTCCCTCCGGTTGTAGGCCAGCAGGGGGAGGAAATGTTCGAATGCAAACTCTGGATCAACGGGGAATCAATAAGCTCCAGCTACGGGGGCGGTACATTACTCCCTTGATCAGCAGACGAAAGCAGCAGCTGTAATCCAGGTATGCGTGCAGCATAGGTGAAAGCCAGCCAGCCTCTCCAAGAGACGGGCTCGAGTGATGTTCCTCACGAGTAAATCCCACACAGTAGTGGGGTGTAGACGATTCTCCTCCGCTCCAATAGCCACAGGACCAAAGCAATATAATAATAATCCAGCCGGAAAGGGGCTCTGCATTCACCGGTGTAGATTCTCCGGTGCGCGGTACTTCACATTAACTAGGTCGAACTTGACGTTATTCCACTAAGCTCTGACACTTTACTATCCTATTCGCACGCAGTTATAAGTGCTCTATTTAGATGCACGGTTGCTCACTTCACTTGGTCGTTGACTCGTGATGAAGGCTTTACGTTTGAGGGTAACACGTTTCTAGGTTAACTCGTTCGAGAGTAACTTGACTTTAGGCTAAGTGCTGCTGTATCCACCTGCGACGTATTTATACGTGCGGTGAATAATCTAGTACCAGCCTTATTCCTGTCTCGTATTCTTGCGCCGAACCGGGCATGTTCAGACAAGCCTTGGCGGTGACTTTGAAATAGACCTTGGGGGTATGGCAGTGGCGCCTAGGGGACCGCTGTCCAATAGGAGAACGAAATATTATGGTCTGTACTAGGTTAAAGGGATATTCCGTGTATATGTAAAAAGAATACACAAGGGATATCAGACGATATACAAATATTATGCAATATATATCAATCAATAAATATATATATTCGGTTTAATCTGATCCTTCGTAACAGCCGCCTCCTAATTAGTCCCACCTAATTAGATAAGCAGAGACAGATTAACCGCACTGTCCACTACTCAATGTCCGTTGTGAGGGTAGGGCAGTTCACAAAGTCAGGGGGTCATGGTCGTCATCAATAGTGTCGGGGAGCCTTGGCAACTCTATCAGCCTCGCCACGGGCCGGGTGTATGTCCGCCCTTGGACGAGCACTTCTGCCGCTCTGACCTTTCCGTCGGCACCAGTGGTCACTTTGCTTACGCGGCCGGCCGGCCACGCAGCTCGGGGTAGTGACTGGTCTATGATCATGACGACTGGACGGGATGAAGGGGGGTTTAGGAGGAAGCGGGCCTGAGACTGCTTTGATCTGAGCTTGGCTGTGCCTCCTCCTCCTCCGTCTGTTTCTCTTGTTTGCTCTGTACCCCGTCTGAGGAGGGGCCGGTTCTGGCCGCCCCGTCAAGGAGTCGCTTGGGGTGCTAGGTTCGAGGTCAGCTACATCTGGAGCGCAGCTGAGGGGGGTGGAGTTCCGAACTCCCTCTTGTGCCCACGGTTCTCTCACAGGCCTCTCGCTTAATGTCAATAGCCTCTCAACGGGCTGTACGAGGGAGTGACCGGTGTCGCTCGCCTTTGTGTGTAGGCAGCGTGTCGACGTGGGTTGACTGTCAAGTCCGTAGAGGGGGCCCTGGAGCGTCCATCCCAGTCGGGTCTGAACCGCGACTGGGCATCCTTTGGGTCCGATGTGGGCCGCCTCAATTGGGAGAATGAGGTCCGCGTGGTCGGAGCCGATGAGCAGGGTCGGTGTGGCGCCGTCGATAAGCGGTATAGGTAGTTGACGTAGGTGCACATACTTAGCCATCAGCTGTGGGATGGGGTAGGTGTACTGGGACAGGCCTATGTCGTGGCTGGTGAAGACGTTGGTTATACTATACTGCTTCTCGGGCTGGTCCACCGCTGCTATCTTGAAGGAGACCTTCTCACCTTTTATGGTCTTCTGGTCCCTTCTGATGGTGCGTATTGTCATGGTACCTTTGGCACCCCGCAGGCCCAACTGGGCTGCGGCGGAAGCGAGGAGGAGGGTCTTTTCAGACCCGTCGTCCAGGACGGCGTAAGTGTCCAGGACCTTGTCCTCGTAGCTCAGGAGCACTCTGACCACTTTGATGAGCACTCGGGGGGGTCCCGCTATGCTGGTCAATGTGGAGCACTCCTGTTGGTCGGTTGCTTTGGATCATCTGGGGTGGTGCCGACTCGCGGTCGTCCGAGTAGCACCGTGACTCCCAGTGTCTGCTGTAGCAGTCGGGACAGTAGGGAGCGGTCTGGTGGATCTTTGGTACTGGTGCCACCGCCTCGGCCTGGTACATTACCGTGACGGGCCCACTTTGTTGTCCTGGCGGACGCTTGTTGATGTCATGCAGGACCTCCAAGTGGGTGCCGCCGCACCTGCCGCACTTCTTCTTCAAGCGGCACGCAGCTGCCATGTGGCTGAGCGCGCAGCGGAAGCAGCGGCGGTGGTCCTTGATCCACTGACTCACCTCATCCGTGGTCAGCTTGTTGAAATCGTCGCATTGATACAGCCGATGTTCCCCTTCACAGTACTGGCATTCAATCTTCCACTCCTCTTTCGTCGAGGGGGTGTCGTGGTTCTTGTGCTGCGGTACTGATTCGGCTTGGTGCATAACGGTCACCGACCGGCGGTTATCATTTAATCCCCGAGGTCCTGGTCTTGGGCTTGGTCCACTCCATACGAACGTGTCCAGTCGTAAGCTGCTGACCTCCCTGGCGAGGAACTCAGACAGGTCTAGGAGGGATGCCTCTGGGCCGTTGGGGTCACGGTGGTCTCTCTGCCGCCGAAAACGCTCTTGTCGGGCGGGAGGGAGCTTCTCTAATATCCTCTCTACATTAGAGTTAGCGTACACAGTTCGTATATCCCCTTTTCCTTTTGGGCCCCCAGCATCCCTACCAGGGACTGTACCTTGATAGAGAGGTCATCCAATGCTCTGTTGTCTCTGGCTGGGGGGAGACGGTCAATGTCTCTTATCTCCTGTATCACGTAGTCCCATATGCGTCCATAACGTTGGTCGAGGGCTACTAGAGCCGCGGTGTATGGGGTAGTAGAGTTGGAATATGCCAGCGCTATATTGTGCGCTCTGGGCACCTTTAAGTGCTTGAGTAGGATAGCATACTTGTACGTTTCGTCCGGTACATCGGACATCATTGTCTCTAAGCACATTCGTAGCTCTGTGTACTGTGCTCTGTTCTCGTGTGTGAAGTCCGGGAACGTCGGTGTGCCAAGGTACGATGCCATGGATGGCTGGCACATCTGTGAGCGTTGGGGGAGAGGCCTCCTGGGCGAGTCTCCCCGTGCGTGTCGTCTTGGGCTGGTACTTGGTGGGTACCGAAGCCCGGGTACCCAGGTGCTGTTCCTCGGGGCTGGCGGTGCGTCAAACTCACCCGTGAGTTGAGTCGGGGGTTTGTAGCGCAGTGCCTCGGGGCTGACGTCTGGGCTGTACTGGACCTCCTGGTCCAGAGTACGTTGCTGCTGGTCGGGGCTGTACTGGGCCTCCTGGTCCAGAGTACGTTGCTGCTGGTCGGCTTGACATTCCTCCTCTTCCTCTTCCTCTGCTAGGTCCTGGAGTCTTCGGTTCAGTCTCTCGGCGTGGTCCGGTTCTTCCCGGTTGCTGGGTCTCGTATGGACCGGCCGGGGAGGGGGTTCGGAGACGTGGACAGGATCCTCCTGTTGGCGGGGTCCCGGGTCGCTTGGTCGGGTAGGGGAATGTGTCCTAGACCCTTGTCTTGACGATCTCCGGGAGCTCCGTGCGGATTGAGGGGGTGTCGCCATGGTAATCAATTTGTCCATCAGCTGCGCCTGCAGCCGGTCGCGCTCTGCCTCGCACTGGGCATGGGCGGCGTCGCGCGCTGCTTCGCGCTGGGCATTGGCGGCGTCGCGCTGCGCATTGGCGGCGGCGTGCTGCGCATCGGCGCGGCTTCTTTCAATGTTCTCTTCCGTCTGAAGGCGTCTGGTCTCCAGTCTTATGCGGGCGTCTTCACTCCTTTGTTGCGCCTGGAAGCGATCTCGCTCGGTTGCAGAATGTTCGCGTTCACTGAGGGCTTGCGCTTGGAGTTGCGCGTGAAGGCGCTCTCGTTCGTCTGCAGCTTGTTCGCGCTCTCTCGTCTGTTGCGCTTGGAGTCGATTGCGTTCAGTGGAGGCTGCCAGGGTGGCGATGAGTGCCTGCGCCAGCATCTTGTCCGCCTCGCTGGGGGAAGACACAGGCGGAGGTGATCGGCTTCTGGCAGTGCTCGTTGGAGATCCGTTCTCCTGTCGCGCCCCGAGGAGATCCATCTCCTGGGTGTGCGTCTCTTCTGGTAGTGGGTCGGGTTCCGTCCCTGGAGCGCTTTCTTTATCCTGGAGCTCTCCGGGGACTACCTCGTTGGCGTCGGCGGGGGGCAAAGTCATGTCATGTCCCTCCCGGTCCCCCCCGTGAGCTTGGTCAGTTACGTTAGAACCCACTAGGGTCTCTACTGGCGGGGTCGCCTGGTCGTTAGGGTTTGGCATACTTTTACTATCCGCTTTAGTTATTTTATCCGTATTTAACTTCCTTTTAAAGCTAGGTATTGGGCTGACAACGTATGCCTCTAGATAAGGAGGTGGCTGATGTCTGCGCTGCGGGCGATCTAGTTTAGGAGAACCGTTTGTGGAGTGTTCATCATCGGCCATGTTAATATTAATATTATATTAATATTACGCTAATTACTATCCTCCGGCTCGAAGGACCAATTGTAACTGAGGGGTACAATTTCCTGACTGTATTATATAAGTATGGTATCATTAAACCACTACTGTCTTATGTACATTACTACTGGCCATACAGTACACAGGTATATGATGAGAACACCTCCACAATGACACGGTTCCACACAAAACTGGGTTTAAGATTATTTATTAGCAGCAATGATAGTATCTAACAATACTTTACGTAGGGTTGCGCTTATAAGGCAAAGAATGTGCGTGAGCAAATCAATAACGTAAGTCCATTATCATATTACGCAGGAGAGAATGAATACCACCTGTATCTTAGGAATTATATCTATGGTACACTAGTTAGGCAGCGGGAGATACTGGTAGGGTCCCTCCGGTTGTAGGCCAGCAGGGGGAGGAAATGTTCGAATGCAAACTCTGGATCAACGGGGAATCAATAAGCTCCAGCTACGGGGGCGGTACATTACTCCCTTGATCAGCAGACGAAAGCAGCAGCTGTAATCCAGGTATGCGTGCAGCATAGGTGAAAGCCAGCCAGCCTCTCCAAGAGACGGGCTCGAGTGATGTTCCTCACGGGTAAATCCCACACAGTAGTGGGGTGTAGACGATTCTCCTCCGCTCCAATAGCCACAGGACCAAAGCAATATAATAATAATCCAGCCGGAAAGGGGCTCTGCATTCACCGGTGTAGATTCTCCGGTGCGTGGTACTTCACATTAACTAGGTCGAACTTGACGTTATTCCACTAAGCTCTGACACTTTACTATCCTATTCGCACGCAGTTATAAGTGCTCTATTTAGATGCACGGTTGCTCACTTCACTTGGTCGTTGACTCATGATGAAGGCTTTACGTTTGAGGGTAACACGTTTCTAGGTTAACTCGTTCGAGAGTAACTTGACTTTAGGCTAAGTGCTGCTGTATCCACCTGCGACGTATTTATACGTGCGGTGAATAATCTAGTACCAGCCTTATTCCTGTCTCGTATTCTTGCGCCGAACCGGGCATGTTCAGACAAGCCTTGGCGGTGACTTTGAAATAGACCTTGGGGGTATGGCAGTGGCGCCTAGGGGACCGCTGTCCAATAGGAGAACGAAATATTATGATCTGTACTAGGTTAAAGGGATATTCCGTGTATATGTACAAAGAATACACAAGGGATATCAGACGATATACAAATATTATGCAATATATATCAATCAATAAATATATATATTCGGTTTAATCTGATCCTTCGTAACAATGTGCATGTGACAATATACTGTATAATGTGCATGT